>NW_026729065.1:212500-232073 GCF_030272615.1 Cryptomeria japonica | reverse complement strand
ACCGCGACCCACGTGCGAATCCACCCCGGCCACCCACCCCCGTCGAGGTGCACACCCTCCCTCGCGAAGTGCGCCCCGTTCGCCAAGTGTGAGCCCTGCCCGGGTGCGCGCACCTTGCTAGGGCGTCGGGTGTGCACCCGGCCCGGCCTACGTGCGTGCACCTGTAGGGGGCGTCGTGTGCGTGCAGTGTCCCGTCTGCAACGCGGTGCCCACACACCACCTCGGGCGCAACGACCTGCGCTCACATGTGGGCCGAGTGCACCTTGGTGCATGTTCGGGGCGCCTCGGGTGCACGCTCGATCTTGCCCCGGTGCACCAAGGCGCTCGGTTTGCCCCGGGTGCGCACTTGGTGCAAGGTGGGCACCCAAAATAGGGATCAAGCACCAAAACACAAGTTTCGGGATGCAAAATGGGACCCAAGGACCACAAATGCGTTCCAAGACCCATGATGGGTCCACGAGAACAAAAATGTGTTCCGAGACTTAATAAACAAATATTGGGTTTTAGGAGAAGAAACATGCTCTGATGCCCAAAACGAGAATCGACCCCGAAAAGGCCACAGGCCAAAAGTGGGATGCGAGACAAAAAAAAATGGGACCCGAGGACCAAAATTGGGTTCCCAGGTCGAAGACAGGGCAACCGGACAAGAAACGACCTCTAAGGCTCGAAATGAGTCCCGACGACTAAAACTTGACAAGAAGCACCCATCAGGCACCCAACTCGACACCCATGGGATGCCGACCCACCCGGGCTTCCACCTAGCACACCTTGGCACCCACCCACCCTCGCACCCAACCTCGCACCCAACTTAGCACCTTTGAACCCACATTGGCACTCACCCTGACCCTGGCACCTTGGAACCCACATTGGCACTCACCTTGACCCTGGCACCCACCTTTGCACTCACCTTGGGACCCACCCTGGCTCCCACCTCGGCACCCACCCAGACACCCACCTTGGTTCCTTGGCACCCACCTTGGATCCTTGGCACCCACCCCGACACCCACCTTGGCACGCAACTTGGCTACTTGCCACCCACCTTGGCTCCTTGACGCCCACCCCGACAACCACCCCGTGACCTACCCTGGCTAGGGTTGGTGCACACCCACCCTGGTGCCCACCTTGGCACCCACCCTATGACCCACCTTGGCACGCACCTTAGTACCCACCCCGTTACCCACCCTAGGACCCACCCCGTGACCCACCTTGGCCAGGGTGGGTGCCTTGGTGCGCACAACTTGCCTGGGCTGCACACCAGGGCGGGCTCAAGATGGCACCCGCGTTCCGTTTTTTTCACTATCTTTCAAAACGGAAATTTTAAAATCTCATTTTTTTCTTTTTTTTGCCTTTTCTGGAAATTAGTGAAGGCAGCGCATCAAAGGTGCGCAATGCTGGTGCGAACCCGGGAGCGCTCCGATGTGTGCTCCAAGGTGCGGCGTGCACGAAGTCCGAGCCCGGTTTGCCCCGGGTGCGCACCTCGCGTGCACCTTCGCCGGGGTGAGCACCTTGGCTGGGTTGCGCGCCCTGGTGCGTACCAAGGAGCGCTCTGAAGTGTGCTCCAAGGTGCGGCGTGCACGAAGTCGGAGCCCGGTTTGCCCCGGGTGTGCACCTCGGGTGCGCACCTCGCGTGCACCTTCGCTGCGGTGGGCACCTTGGCTGGGTTGCGCGCCTTGGTGGGCACCATGCAGTGCACGAAGTCGGAGCCCGGTTTGCCCCGGGCGCGCACCTCCGCCAGGGTGGGCACCTTGGTGCGCACAACTTGCCTGGGCTGCGCATCAGGAAGGGCTCAAGATGGCACCCGCGTTCCGTTTTTTTCACTATCTTTCAGAACGGAAATTTTAAAATATCGTTTTTTTTTGCCTTTTCTGGAAATTAGTGAAGGCAGCGCATCAAAGGTGCGCAACGCTGGTGCGAACCTGGGAGCGCTCCGATGTGTGCTCCAAGGTGCGGCGTGCACGAAGTCGGAGCCCGGTTTGCCTCGGGTGCGCCCTGGTGGGCACCATGGTGCGCACCAAGGAGCGCTCCGAAGTGTGCTCCAAGGTGCGGCCTGCACGAAGTCGGAGCCCGGTTTGCCCCGGGTGTGCACCTCGGGTGGGCACCTTGGTGCGCATGCCTTGCCTGGGCTGCGCACCAGGGCGGGCTCAAGATGGCACCCGCGTTCCTTTTTTTTCACTATCTTTCAAAACGGAAATTTTAAAATCTCATTTTTTTTTGCCTTTTTCTGGAAATTAGTGAAGGCAGCGCATCAAAGGTGCGCACCTCGCTGCCCACCACGGTGCGCAACGCCGGTGGGCACCCGGGAGTGCTTCGAAGTGTGCTCCAAGGTGCTGCGTGCACGTTGTCGGAGCCCGGTTTGCCCCGGGTGCGCACCTCGCGTGCACCTTCGTCGGGGTGGGCACCTTGGCTTGGTTTGCCCCGGCTGCGCTCCGAAGCGGGGTTATTGGAGCGCCGCCTCTTTTTTTGTCGGAGCGTTTGGTGGGGTTTCTCGCATTGGCTCTTCCGAGGCCCGGTTGCCACCCTGGCGCGCACGAAGTCGGAAGTAGGGTTAATTGCCCGGGTGCGCACCTTTGCCAGGGTGGCACCTTACCTGGGCTGCGCACCAGGGCGGGCTCAAGATGGCACGCGCGTTCCGTTTTTTTCACTATCTTTCAAAACGGAAATTTTAAAATCTCCTTTTTTTTTTGCCTTTTCTGGAAATTAGTGAAGGCAGCGCATCAAAGGTGCGCACCTCGCTGCCCACCTTGGTGTGCTCTGAGGTGCGCACCCGGGAGCGCTACGAAGTGTGCTCCAAGGTGCGGCGTGCACGTTGTCGGAGCCCGGTTTGCCCCGGGTGCGCACCTCGCCTGCACCTTGGCCGGGGTGGGCACCTTGGCTGGGTTTGCCCAGGGTGCGCTCCGAAGCGGGGTTACTGGAGCGCCCCCTCTTTTTTTGTCAGAGAGTTTGGTGGGGTTTCTCGCATTGGCTCTTCCCAGGCCCGGTTGTTGGGTGCGCTCCCACCCTGGCGCGCGCGAAGTTGGAAGTTGGGTTAATTGCCCGGGCGCGCACCTTCGCCAGGGTGGGCACCTTGGTGCGCAAACCTTGGCTGGGCTGCGCACCAGGGCGGGCTCAAGATGGCACCAGCATTCCCTTTTTCTCACTATCTTTCAAAACGGAAATTTTAAAATCTCGTTTTTTTTTTGCCTTTTATGGAAATTAGTGAAGGCATCGCATCAAAGGTGCGCACCTCGCTGCCCACCTTGGTGTGCTCCGAGGTGCCCACCACGGTGCGCAACGCCGGTGCGAACCCGGGAGCGCCCCGATGTGTGCTCCAAGGTGCGGCGTGCACGAAGTCGGACCCCGGTTTGCCCCGGGTGCGCACCTCGCGTGCACCTTGGTGCGCACACCTTGGCTGGGTTGCGCGGCCTGGTGGGCACCATGGTGCGCACCAAGGAGCGCTCCGAAGTGTGCTCCAAGGTGCGGCGTGCACGAAGTCGGAGCCCGGTTTGCCCCGGGTGCGCACCTTCGCCGCGGTGGGCACCATGGCGTGCACGAAGTCGGAGCCCGGTTTGCCCCGGGTGCGCACCTCGCGTGCACCTTCGCCGGGGTGGGCACCTCGGCTGGGTTGCGCGCCCTGGTGCGCACCAAGGAGCGCTCTGAAGTGTGCTCCAAGGTGCGGCGTGCACGAAGTCGGAGCCCGGTTTGCCCCGGGTGTGCACCTCGGGTGCGCACCTCGCGTGCACCTTCGCTGCGGTGGGCACCTTGGCTGGGTTGCGCGCCTTGGTGGGCACCATGCAGTGCACGAAGTCGGAGCCCGGATTGCCCCGGGCGCGCACCTCCGCCAGGGTGGGCACCTTGGTGCGCACAACTTGCCTGGGCTGCGCACCAGGAAGGGCTCAAGATGGCACCCGCGTTCCGTTTTTTTCACTATCTTTCAGAACGGAAATTTTAAAATCTCGTTTTTTTTTGCCTTTTCTGGAAATTAGTGAAGGCAGCGCATCAAAGGTGCGCAACGCTGGTGCGAACCTGGGAGCGCTCCGATGTGTGCTCCAAGGTGCGGCGTGCACGAAGTCGGACCCCGGTTTGCCCCGGGTGCGCACCTCGCGTGCACCTTGGTGCGCACACCTTGGCTGGGTTGCGCGCCCTGGTGGGCACCATGGTGCGCACCAAGGAGCGCTCCGAAGTGTGCTCCAAGGTGCGGCGTGCACGAAGTCGGAGCCCGGTTTGCCCCGGGTGCGCACCTCGCGTGCACCTTCGCCGCGGTGGGCACCATGGCGTGCACGAAGTCGGAGCCCGGTTTGCCCCGGGTGCGCACCTCGCGTGCACCTTCGCCGGGGTGGGCACCTTGGTGTGCAGACCTTGGCTGGGTTGCGCGCCCTGGTGGGCACCATGGTGCGCACCAAGGAGCGCTCCGAAGTGTGCTCCAAGGTGCGGCCTGCACGAAGTCGGAGCCCGGTTTGCCCCGGGTGTGCACCTCGGGTGGGCACCTTGGTGCGCATGCCTTGCCTGGGCTGCGCACCAGGGCGGGCTCAAGATGGCACCCGCGTTCCTTTTTTTTCACTATCTTTCAAAACGGAAATTTTAAAATCTCATTTTTTTTTGCCTTTTTCTGGAAATTAGTGAAGGCAGCGCATCAAAGGTGCGCACCTCGCTGCCCACCACGGTGCGCAACGCCGGTGGGCACCCGGGAGTGCTTCGAAGTGTGCTCCAAGGTGCTGCGTGCACGTTGTCGGAGCCCGGTTTGCCCCGGGTGCGCACCTCGCGTGCACCTTCGTCGGGGTGGGCACCTTGGCTGGGTTTGCCCCGGCTGCGCTCCGAAGCGGGGTTATTGGAGCGCCGCCTCTTTTTTTGTCGGAGCGTTTGGTGGGGTTTCTCGCATTGGCTCTTCCGAGGCCCGGTTGCCACCCTGGCGCGCACGAAGTCGGAAGTAGGGTTAATTGCCCGGGTGCGCACCTTTGCCAGGGTGGGCACCTTACCTGGGCTGCGCACCAGGGCGGGCTCAAGATGGCACGCGCGTTCCGTTTTTTTCACTATCTTTCAAAACGGAAATTTTAAAATCTCCTTTTTTTTTTGCCTTTTCTGGAAATTAGTGAAGGCAGCGCATCAAAGGTGCGCACCTCGCTGCCCACCTTGGTGTGCTCTGAGGTGCGCACCCGGGAGCGCTACGAAGTGTGCTCCAAGGTGCGGCGTGCACGTTGTCGGAGCCCGGTTTGCCCCGGGTGCGCACCTCGCCTGCACCTTGGCCGGGGTGGGCACCTTGGCTGGGTTTGCCCAGGGTGCGCTCCGAAGCGGGGTTACTGGAGCGCCCCCTCTTTTTTTGTCAGAGCGTTTGGTGGGGTTTCTCGCATTGGCTCTTCCCAGGCCCGGTTGTTGGGTGCGCTCCCACCCTGGCGCGCGCGAAGTTGGAAGTTGGATTAATTGCCCGGGCGCGCACCTTCGCCAGGGTGGGCACCTTGGTGCGCACACCTTGGCTGGGCTGCGCACCAGGGCGGGCTCAAGATGGCACCAGCATTCCCTTTTTCTCACTATCTTTCAAAACGGAAATTTTAAAATCTCGTTTTTTTTTTGCCTTTTATGGAAATTAGTGAAGGCATCGCATCAAAGGTGCGCACCTCGCTGCCCACCTTGGTGTGCTCCGAGGTGCCCACCACGGTGCGCAACGCCGGTGCGAACCCGGGAGCGCCCCGATGTGTGCTCCAAGGTGCGGCGTGCACGAAGTCGGACCCCGGTTTGCCCCGGGTGCGCACCTCGCGTGCACCTTGGTGCGCACACCTTGGCTGGGTTGCGCGGCCTGGTGGGCACCATGGTGCGCACCAAGGAGCGCTCCGAAGTGTGCTCCAAGGTGCGGCGTGCACGAAGTCGGAGCCCGGTTTGCCCCGGGTACGCACCTCGCGTGCACCTTCGCCGGGGTGGGCACCTCGGCTGGGTTGCGCGCCCTGGTGCGCACCAAGGAGCGCTCCGAAGTGTGCTCCAAGGTGCGGCGTGCACGAAGTCGGAGCCCGGTTTGCCCCGGGTGCGCACCTTCGCCGCGGTGCGCACCATGGCGTGCACGAAGTCGGAGCCCGGTTTGCCCCGGGTGCGCACCTCGCGTGCACCTTCGGCGGGGTTGCGCGCCCTGGTGGGCACCATGGTGCGCACCAAGGAGCGCTCCGAAGTGTGCTCCAAGGTGCGGCGTGCACGAAGTCGGAGCCCGGTTTGCCCCGGGTGCGCACCTCGCGTGCACCTTCGGCGGGGTTGCGCGCCCTGGTGGGCACCATGGTGCGCACCAAGGAGCGCTCCGAAGTGTGCTCCAAGGTGCGGCGTGCACGAAGTCGGAGCCCGGTTTGCCCCGGGTGCGCACCTCGCGTGCACCTTCGCCGCGGTGGGCACCATGGCGTGCACGAAGTCGGAGCCCGGTTTGCCCCGGGTGCGCACCTCGCGTGCACCTTCGCCGGGGTGGGCACCTCGGCTGGGTTGCGCGCCCTGGTGCGCACCAAGGAGCGCTCCGAAGTGTGCTCCAAGGTGCGGCGTGCACGAAGTCGGAGCCCGGTTTGCCCCGGGTGCGCACCTCGCGTGCACCTTCGCCAGGGTGGGCACCTCGGTGCGCACACCTTCTCAATGTTTTCTTGCCTTTTCTGGAAATTGGTGAAGGCAGCGCATCAAAGGTGCGCACCTCGGTGTGCTCCGAGGTGCGAACCCGAGAGCGCTCCGAGGTGCCCACGAAGTCGAAAGTCGGGTTAATTGCATTGTTTTCCCCGGGTGCGCTCCGAGGTGCGCAACATCGGCGCGCACCAAGGAGGGCTCCGAAGTGTGCTCCAAGGTGCGCACGATGGCGTGCACCTCTGGTGCGCACGATTCGGAGCTCGGTTTGACCGGGGTGCGCACACCTTGGCTGGGTTGCGCACCTTTTGTGCGCTCCAAGGTGCGCACGAAGTCGGAGCTCGGTTTGCCCCGGGTGCGCACCTTCGCCAGGGTGCGCACCTTGATGCGCACGCCTTGGCTGGGCTGCGCACCTTGGTGGGCGCCATGGTGCGCACCTTTCGTGCGCTCCAAGGTGCGCACGAAGTCGGAGCTCGGTTTGCCCCGGGTGCGCACCTTGGTGGGCGCCATGGTGCACTCCGAGGTGCCCAAGATTGGTGCGCACCAAGGAGCGCTCCGAAGTGCGCTCCAAGGTGCGCGCGAAGTCGAAAGTTGGGTTAATTGTCCGGTTTGCCTCGGGTGCGCACCTTGCGTGCACCTTCGCCAGGGTGGGCGCCTTGGTGCGCACACCTTGGCTGGGCTGCGCACACCTTGGCACCCGCGTTTCCTTCATTTTAAATTTTTTTTTTTTACAATCTCTCAAGTGGGAAATTCTATAATCTCAACTTTTTTTGCCTTTTCAGGAAACTTTTGAATGGAGCGCATCATTGGTGCGCTCCGAAGTGTGCTCCAAAGCTCTCTCCAGCTGCGTGCACCTGCCCCGGCCGCGCACCCGGCCCCGCCCAGCTTCGCTCACCTGTCCCGGGCGTCTGGTGCGGAACCTTAGAGTAAGAAACATCACCGTGCACCTTGGCCAACGTGCGCGACTCGACCGAGCGCGCACTGGCCGAGGTGCACACCGATTTCACCTGGGTGCGCGCGCAGCACCTCGGGCGCACCGGGGTGCGCGCACAACGCCCGGGTTGCACCGTGGCCTGTGTGCTCGGGGTGCCTCGGGTGCGCGCTCGGTGTCGCCCCCAGCGCGCGCGGTAGTGCGGGCAGCGCACCCCGGCCCGGCCCGGCCCCGACGAGAACGCAAACGGGCAAAAGGTTTATTCAAATAGCATTGCGACGCCCGGCGAAAAACTAAAAAAGGGTGCAACACCGGGACTTCCCGGGAGGTCACCCATCCCAGTACTACTCCGGCCCAAGCGCGCTTAACTGCGGAGTTCTGATGGGATCCGGTGCACTAATGCTGGTATGATCGCACCCGTTATGAGCTTGTCGCAGTGTGTACTTAGCAAACCGCGACCCACGTGCGAATCCACCCCGGCCACCCACCCCCGTCGAGGTGCACACCCTCCCTCGCGAAGTGCGCCCCGTTCGCCAAGTGTGAGCCCTGCCCGGGTGCGCGCACCTTGCTAGGGCGTCGGGTGTGCACCCGGCCCGGCCTACGTGCGTGCACCTGGAGGGGGCGTCGTGTGCGTGCAGTGTCCCGTCTGCAACGCGGTGCCCACACACCACCTCGGGCGCAACGACCTGCGCTCACATGTGGGCCGAGTGCACCTTGGTGCATGTTCGGGGCGCCTCGGGTGCACGCTCGATCTTGCCCCGGTGCACCAAGGCGCTCGGTTTGCCCCGGGTGCGCACTTGGTGCAAGGTGGGCACCCAAAATAGGGATCAAGCACCAAAACACAAGTTTCGGGATGCAAAATGGGACCCAAGGACCACAAATGCGTTCCAAGACCCATGATGGGTCCACGAGAACAAAAATGTGTTCCGAGACTTAATAAACAAATATTGGGTTTTAGGAGAAGAAACATGCTCTGATGCCCAAAACGAGAATCGACCCCGAAAAGGCCACAGGCCAAAAGTGGGATGCGAGACAAAAAAAAATGGGACCCGAGGACCAAAATTGGGTTCCCAGGTCGAAGACAGGGCAACCGGACAAGAAACGACCTCTAAGGCTCGAAATGAGTCCCGACGACTAAAACTTGACAAGAAGCACCCATCAGGCACCCAACTCGACACCCATGGGATGCCGACCCACCCGGGCTTCCACCTAGCACACCTTGGCACCCACCCACCCTCGCACCCAACCTCGCACCCAACTTAGCACCTTTGAACCCACATTGGCACTCACCCTGACCCTGGCACCTTGGAACCCACATTGGCACTCACCTTGACCCTGGCACCCACCTTTGCACTCACCTTGGGACCCACCCTGGCTCCCACCTCGGCACCCACCCAGACACCCACCTTGGTTCCTTGGCACCCACCTTGGATCCTTGGCACCCACCCCGACACCCACCTTGGCACGCAACTTGGCTACTTGCCACCCACCTTGGCTCCTTGACGCCCACCCCGACAACCACCCCGTGACCTACCCTGGCTAGGGTTGGTGCACACCCACCCTGGTGCCCACCTTGGCACCCACCCTATGACCCACCTTGGCACGCACCTTAGTACCCACCCCGTTACCCACCCTAGGACCCACCCCGTGACCCACCTTGGCCAGGGTGGGTGCACCCACCCTGGTGCCCACCTTGGCACCCACCCATCCTAGCACCCAGCCTGTGACCGGGCTTGGAACCCAACCTTGCACCCGCACCCGTCTTGGCCAGTGTGGGTGCGCACCCATCCTGGCACCCACGTTGTGACACACCCTTTAACCCACGCACCCTAGCACCCACGTTGGCACCCACCTTGGAACCCAACCTAGCAACTTGGCACCCACCCCGTGACCCACCTTGGCATCCACCATAGCAGTCGCCGACTTGGCACCCACCTCGGCACCCACCTTGACACTTGTGGACCCACCTTGCCACTCACCCTAGCATCGACCCATCCTAGCACCCACCCTGGCACCTTTGCACCCTAGCACTCACCCATCCTAGCACCTAACCTGTGACCCACCTTGACACTCACCCTCGCACCCACCTTGGAACCCAACCTAGCACCCACCCACCCTGACACCAACCCTAGCACCTACCCACCCTTGCACCCACCCTGTGACCCATCTTGGCACCCACCCATCCTACCACTCAACCTATCACCCACCTTCTCACCCACCTTGGCATCCACCTTAGCACCCACCCACACTGGCACCTTGGCACCCACCTCGGGCAAGGTGGGTGCACACCCACCCTGGCACCCAATTTAGAACCCACCGAGCATGTTACCCACCTTGGCACCCACATTGCAGCCCACCCTAGTACCCACCCTATGACCCACATTGGCATCCACACCCTAGCACCCAGGCACCTCGACACCCGCCTTGACACCCACCCTAGCACTGAACCTGTGACCCACCTTGGAACTCACCCTAGAACCCACCCACCCTGTGAACCACCTTGGCATCCACCTTAGCACCCACCCACCTTGGCACCCACTCTAGCACTCACCCATCCTAACACCCAACTTGTTACCCACCTTGGCACCCGCCCTCGCGTCCACCTTGAAACCCACCCTAGCACCCACCCACGCAGGAGCCCACCTTGGCACCCAACCTAACACCCACGCATCCTGGCACCCAACTTGTGACCCACCTTGGAACCCACCCTAGTACCCACCTTTGAACCCACTATATCACCAACCCACCTTGGCACCCACCCTATGACCCTCTTTGGAATCCACCCTAGCACGCACCCACCCTGGCACCCACCATGGAGCGCACCCTAGCACCCACCCACCTCGGCACGCACCTCAACACCCACCTTGGTGTGCGCACTGCGCCAACCTCTCAAAGACCCTATGTGGTGCGCTCCAAAGTGTACACCTTTGGTGCGCTCCAAGGTGCGCACCTTTGGTGCACACCGAGGTGCACACCAAAGTGTGCACCGAGGTGAGCACCAAAGTGCACTCCAGGGTGCACACCAAGGCGTGCACCTTTGGTGCGGTCAATGCAAACGAATTCGGAAGTTGGGGTCGATGTCCTAATCGCTGCTGCAGACTACACGTATGAGAATCGGACAAATAGCTTTATATAGGGGAGGTGTTGCGTTTGATGGGTCGACTCCCCTGGTTGTGTGCACTGCACCAACTTCAAAGACCCTGTCTTGTTTAAGAAGTCAAAAGTTGGGGTGGATGTCCTAATCATTGCTGCAGTCTACGCATGTATGAGAATCAGACAAATAGCTTATATAGGGGAGGTGTTGCATTCGGTGGGTTGACTCCCCTGGTTGTGCGCACTGCGCCAACCTCAAAGACCCCGCATAGCAGAAGAAGTCGGAAGTCGGATTTTGGTGAGCACCAAGGCGTGCACCTTTGGTGCGGTCAACGCAGACGAATTCAGAAGTTGGGGTGGATGTCCTAATCGTTGTTGCAGGCTACACATGTATGAGAATCAGACAAATAGCTTATATAGGGGAGGTGTTGGGTTTGATGGGTCAACTCCCTTGGTTGTGCGCATTACGCCAACCTCAAAGACCTTGTTTTCGTTAAGAAGTCAAAAGTTGGGGTCAATGTCCTAATGGCTCCTGCAGGCTACACATGTATGAGAATCGGACAAATAGCTTATATAGGGGAGGTGTTGGGTTTGATGGGTCGACTCCCCTGGTTGTGCGCATTACGTCAACCTCAAAGACCTTGTTTTCGTTAAGAAGTCAAAAGTTGGGGTCGATGTCCTAATTGCTCCTGTAGACTACACATGTATGAGAATCAGACAAATAGCTTATATAGGGGAGGTGTTGGGTTTGATGGGTTGACTCCCCTAGTTGTTCGCATTACACCAACCTCAAAGACCTTGTTTTCGTTTAGAAGCCGAAAGTTGGGGTCGATGTCCTAATTGCTCCTGCAGGCTACGCATGTATGAGAATCAGACAAATAGCTTATATAGGGGAGGTGTTGGGTTTGATGGGTCGACTCCCCTGGTTGTGCGCATTGCGCCAACCTCAAAGACCCTGCATTGCGGATGAAGTCGAAAGTCAGAGTTTGGTGTGCTACAAGGTGTGGTCGAAGGTGCTCACCTAGGTGTGCACCTTTGGAGCACAGGAAAAGTGCCCTCCAAAAGTGCGCACCTTTGGAGTGCACAAAAGTGCCCTCCAAAAGTGCGCACCTTTGGAGCGCAGAAAAGTGCCCTCCAAAAAGTGCCCTCCAAAAGTGCGCACCTTTGGAGCGCAGAAAAGTGCCCTCCAAAAAGTGCCCTCCAAAAGTGCGCACCTTTGGAGCGCAGAAAAGTGCCCTCCAAAAAGTGCCCTCCAAAAGTGCGCACCTTTGGAGCGCAGAAAAGTGCCCTCCAAAAAGTGCCCTCCAAAAGTGCGCACCTTTGGAGCGCAGAAAAGTGCCCTCCAAAAAGTGCCCTCCAAAAGTGCGCACCTTTGGAGCGCAGAAAAGTGCCCTCCAAAAAGTGCCCTCCAAAAGTGCGCACCTTTGGAGCGCAGAAAAGTGCCCTCCAAAAAGTGCCCTCCAAAAGTGCGCACCTTTGGAGCGCAGAAAAGTGCCCTCCAAAAAGTGCCCTCCAAAAGTGCGCACCTTTGGAGCGCAGAAAAGTGCCCTCCAAAAAGTGCCCTCCAAAAGTGCGCACCTTTGGAGCGCAGAAAAGTGCCCTCCAAAAAGTGCCCTCCAAAAGTGCGCACCTTTGGAGCGCAGAAAAGTGCCCTCCAAAAGTGCGCACTTTTGGTGCGCACCAAGGCGCTGGTTCGGTCGTTGCAGGCGAGTTCGGAAGTTGGGGTCGATGTCCTGAGCGGAGGTGCAAACTACACAGGTGTCGGAATCGGACAAATAGCTTATATAGGGGAGGTGTATGCTTCGATGGGTCGACTCCCCAGGTTGAGCGCACCGCGCCAACCTCAAAGACCCTACGGTATGGATGAAGTCGGAAGTTGGGTCCGATGACCGATTCGATTAGTAGGTATGCTCATGAGGTCGGAATTTGGGTCCGATGACCTGCCATGTGCAGGAAGGCGAATGTTGACACTGTGCGTTGCAAGGTGCACACCAAGGCGCTGGTGCGGTCTTTTTAGTCGAGTTCGGAAGTTGGGGTCGATGTCCTGATCGGAGGTGCAAGCTACACAGGTGTGGGAATCGGACAAATAGCTTATATAGGGGAGGTGTATGCTTCGTTGGGTCGACTCCCCGGGTTGAGCGCACCGCGCCAACCTCAAAGACCCTACGGTATGGATGAAGTCGGAAGTTGGGTCCGATGACCGATTCGATATGTAGGCATACTCGCGAGGTCGGAATTTGGGTCCGATGACCTGCCACGTGCAGGAAGGCGAATGTTGGCACTGTGCGTTGCAAGGTGCGCACCAAGGCGCTGGTTCGGTCGTTGGAGGCGAGTTCGGAAGTTGGGGTCGATGTCTTGATCGGAGGTGCAAACTACACAGGTGTGGGAATCGGACAAATAGCTTATATAGGGGAGGTGTATGCTTCGTTGGGTCGACTCCCCGGGTTGAGCGCACCGCGCCAACCTCAAAGACCCTACGGTATGGATGAAGTCGGAAGTTGGGTCCGATGACCGATTCGATATGTAGGCATACTCGCGAGGTCGGAATTTGGGTCCGATGACCTGCCATGTGCAGGAAGGCGAATGTTGGGACTGTGCGTCGCAAGGTGCGCACCAAGGCGCTGGTGCCGTCGTTGCAGTCGAGTTCGGAAGTTGGGGTCGATGTCCTGGTCAGAGGTGCAAACTACACAGGTGTGGGAATCGGACAAATAGCTTATATAGGGGAGGTGTATGCTTCGATGGGTCGACTCCCTGGGTTGAGCGCACCGCGCCAACCTCAAAGACCCTACAGTATGGATGAAGTCGGAAGTTGGGTCCGATGACCGATTCGATACGTAGGCATATTGGCGAGGTCTGAATTTGTGTCCGATGACCTGCCATGCGCAGGAAGGCGGAATTTGGGTCCGATGACCGAGTTGATGGCGTGCCATGCGCAGAAAGGCGGAATTTGGGTCCGATGACCGAGTTGATGTTGATGGCCCGCCATGCACAGGAAGGCGGAATTTGGGTCCGATGACCGATTTGAAGGCGTGCCATACGCAAAAAGGCGGAGTTTGGGTCCGATGACCGAGTTGATATTGATGGCCCGCCATGCGCAGGAAGGCGGAATTTGGGTCCGATGACCTGACATACGCATGGAGTCCGACTCGGGGGCCGATGTTCGATTCGATGACTTGCATTGTGGGTAAAGTCGGAAGTTGTGGTCTTTGACCCGATTCGATGACCAGACTTCGGCTGCTTGAGAATCGGACAAATAACTTATATAGGGGAGGTAGTGTTCTCGAGCATCCTCCCCCCGTGCCCGTTTATGTCGATTGATGCTGGTGCTCGACTGGTTGGAGCGCTCGGATGCAAAAATCTTGCACCAGGATTTATCGATTGTGATGGACACGGCAAGTCTCCTGATTGCTATGCAGGAGCTCATCGTGAATCTCTATGCGGCCTTGGTATGGACTCGACCTGCGGAATGGTTCGGCAATGGTAGTCGCTCCAACACGTCCTTGCAATGGCCACAGAGGTGATTCGACTAGAGCTCCAGTCTAGCTTTTGGGTTGCTTGGCGGACTGGTATAGCCGCGATCGAGTTCCGGCCATGAACGTTTTAGATAGCTCTTGGGCTTTCTGGGACGGAAGTCGGAAGTTTGGGCTGTTGTCCGATTTGATGACCATTCTTCGGATGTGTGAGAATCGGACAAATAACTTATATAGGGGACTGTGTTGTCTCACGCAGCCCCCTCCGTGCCCCTCTATCTCGACCGATGTTGGTGCTTGAAAGGGTTGGGATCGCTCGGATTTATAAACGTGCACCACCATTTGTCGAGTGTGAGGGACGCGGCAGGTCTCCTAAATGCTATGCGGGCGCTCTCTGAGAATCTCTATCCGGCCTCGACACAGACTAGTCTTGCTGAATGGTTTGGCACTGGTAGTCGATCCAACACGTCGTTGTTGTGGCCGCCTAGGCGATTCGATTCGAGCCCCCGTCTAGCTTTTGGGTTGCTTGGCGGATTTTGCCCTATCCGCAAGTGAGCTCGGTCCCTAAACGTTCGAGAAACCCGATTGCTATGCGCCGACTCTCTTTCTTGCGAGCCTCCATCTAGCTTTTGGGTCTCTACGGAACGGAAGTCGGAATCTGGGACCGTTGTTTGATTCGACGAGGCAGACTACGGTTGTGCGAGAATCGGACAAATAACTTATATAGGGGAGGTGTTGACTGGAGCATTCTCCCCCGTGCCCCTCTAACTCGACCAATGCTGGCGCTCGAACGGTGGTAGCGCTCGGATTTTCATTGAGCGCCAGCATTGGTCGATTTAGAGGGGCATGCGAGATTCCCGAATGCTATGCGAGGGCTCTAACGGAAATGTCTATTGGTTTCGGTATGGATGCAATTGCGAGTGGTTCGGCAAAGGTAGTCGTTCCGATGCGTCCATGTCGTGGCCAAATCGATAATTCGATTTGAGCCCTCGTATAGCATTTGGGTCTCTCGATGTGATTCCGCATTCCAGTCCCTTTGGGCACTGCTTGAGCCGCATCCCAGGGGGTTCCCTTCCCAATAATCTGCCTCGCAACCCGATTGCTATGCGGTGAGGCTCCTCGGCCGCCTCGGAACTATCTGTGTATCAGACGCATCGCGGGATAAGGGGTTGGCAACGGTAGTCGCCCCAAGCGCGTCCGATGCTTGGACCATTCCGAGGCGGCCCTGAAGCCTCTTCCGTCTAGCCGTTGGGTCCTTCTCGCCGCATCCCTCGCCTCGCAACCCGATTGCTATGCGGTGAGGCTCCTCGGCCGCCTCGGAACTATCTGTGTATCGGACGCGTCGCGGGATAAGGGGTTGTCACTGGTAGTCGCCCCAAGCGCGTCCGATGCTTGGACCATTCCGAGGCGGCCCTGAAGCCTCTTCCGTCTAGCCGTTGGGTCCTTCTCGCCGCATCCCTCGCCTCGCACCCCGATTGCTATGCGGTGAGGCTCCTCGGCCGCCTCGGAACTATCTGTGTATCGGACGCGTCGCGGGATAAGGGGTTGTCATTGGTAGTCGCCCCAAGCGCGTCCGATGCTTGGACCATTCCGAGGCGGCCCTGAAGCCTCTTCCGTCTAGCCGTTGGGTCCTTCTCGCCGCATCCCTCGCCTCGCACCCCGATTGCTATGCGGTGAGGCTCCTCGGCCGCCTCGGAACTATCTGTGTATCGGACGCGTCGCGGGATAAGGGGTTGTCATTGGTAGTCGCCCCAAGCGCGTCCGATGCTTGGACCATTCCGAGGCGGCCCTGAAGCCTCTTCCGTCTAGCCGTTGGGTCCTTCTCGCCGCATCCCTCGCCTCGCACCCCGATTGCTATGCGGTGAGGCTCCTCGGCCGCCTCGGAACTATCTGTGTATCGGACGCGTCGCGGGATAAGGGGTTGTCACTGGTAGTCGCCCCAAGCGCGTCCGATGCTTGGACCATTCCGAGGCGGCCCTGAAGCCTCTTCCGTCTAGCCGTTGGGTCCTTCTCGCCGCATCCCTCGCCTCGCACCCCGATTGCTATGCGGTGAGGCTCCTCGGCCGCCTCGGAACTATCTGTGTATCGGACGCGTCGCGGGATAAGGGGTTGTCACTGGTAGTCGCCCCAAGCGCGTTCGATGCTTGGACCATTCCGAGGCGGCCCTGAAGCCTCTTCCGTCTAGCCGTTGGGTCCTTCTCGCCGCATCCCTCGCCTCGCACCCCGATTGCTATGCGGTGAGGCTCCTCGGCCGCCTTGGAACTATCTGTGTATCGGACGCGTCGCGGGATAAGGGGTTGTCACTGGTAGTCGCCCCAAGCGCGTCCGATGCTTGGACCATTCCGAGGCGGACCCGAAGCCTCTTCCGTCTAGCCGTTGGGTCCTTCTCGCCGCATCCTTCGCCTCGCACCCCGATTGCTATGCGGTGAGGCTCCTCGGCCGCCTCGGAACTATCTGTGTATCGGACGCGTCGCGGGATAAGGGGTTGTCACTGGTAGTCGCCCCAAGCGCGTCCGATGCTTGGACCATTCCGAGGCGGACCCGAAGCCTCTTCCGTCTAGCCGTTGGGTCCTTCTCGCCGCATCCCTCGCCTCGCACCCCGATTGCTATGCGGTGAGGCTCCTCGGCCGCCTTGGAACTATCTGTGTATCGGACGCGTCGCGGGATAAGGGGTTGTCACTGGTAGTCGCCCCAAGCGCGTCCGATGCTTGGACCATTCCGAGGCGGACCCGAAGCCTCTTCCGTCTAGCCGTTGGGTCCTTCTCGCCGCATCCCTCGCCTCGCACCCCGATTGCTATGCGGTGAGGCTCCTCGGCCGCCTTGGAACTATCTGTGTATCGGACGCGTCGCGGGATAAGGGGTTGTCACTGGTAGTCGCCCCAAGCGCGTCCGATGCTTGGACCATTCCGAGGCGGACCCGAAGCCTCTTCCGTCTAGCCGTTGGGTCCTTCTCGCCGCATCCCTCGCCTCGCACCCCGATTGCTATGCGGTGAGGCTCCTCGGCCGCCTTGGAACTATCTGTGTATCGGACGCGTCGCGGGATAAGGGGTTGTCACTGGTAGTCGCCCCAAGCGCGTCCGATGCTTGGACCATTCCGAGGCGGCCCCGAAGCCTCTTCCGTCTAGCCGTTGGGTCCTTCTCGCCGCATCCCTCGCCTCGCACCCCGATTGCTATGCGGTGAGGCTCCTCGGCCGCCTTGGAACTATCTGTGTATCGGATGCGTCGCGGGATAAGGGGTTGTCACTGGTAGTCGCCCCAAGCGCGTCCGATGCTTGGACCATTCCGAGGCGGCCCCGAAGCCTCTTCCGTGTAGCCGTTGGGTCCTTCTCGCCGCATCCCTCGCCTCGCACCCCGATTGCTATGCGGTGAGGCTCCTCGGCCGCCTTGGAACTATCTGTGTATCGGACGCGTCGCGGGATAAGGGGTTGTCACTGGTAGTCGCCCCAAGCGCGTCCGATGCTTGGACCATTCCGAGGCGGACCTGAAGCCTCTTCCCTCTAGCCGTTGGGGCTTTCTCGCCGCATCCCTCGCCTCGCACCCTGATTGCTATGCTGTGAGGCTCCTCGGCCGCCTTGGAACTATCTGTGTATCGGACGCATCGCGGGATAAGGGGTTGGCAGTGGTAGTCGCCCCAAGCGCATCCGATGCTTGGACCATTCCGAGGCGGCCCTGCAGCCTCTTCCGTCTAGCCGTTGGGGCCATCTCGCCGCATCCCCCACCTCGCACCACGATTGCTATGCGGTGAGGCTCCTTGGCCGCCTCGGAACTATCTGTGTATCGGACGCATCGCGGGATAAGGGGTTGTCACTGGTAGTCGCCCCAAGCGCGTCCGATGCTTGGACTATTCCGAGGCGGCCCTGCAGCCTCTTCCGTCTAGCCGTTGGGGCCATCTCGCTGCATCCCCCACCTCCTCGGCCGCCTCGGAACTATCTGTGTATCGGACGCATCGCGGGATAAGGGGTTGGCAGTGGTAGTCGCCCCAAGCGCGTCCGATGCTTGGACTATTCCGAGGCAGCCCTGCAGCCTCTTCCGTCTAGCCTTTGGGGCCATCTCGCCGCATCCCTCGCCTCGCACCCCGATTGCTATGCGGTGAGGCTCCTCGGCCGCCTGGGAACTATCTTCGTATCGGACGCATCGCGGGATAAGGGGTTGTCACTGGTAGTCGCCCCAAGCGCGTCCGATGCTTGGACTATTCCGAGGCGGCCCTGTGGCCTCTTCCGTCTAGCCGTTGGGGCCATCTCGCCGCATCCCCCACCTCGCACCCCGATTGCTATGCGGTGAGGCTCTTCGGCCGCCTTGGAACTATCTTCGTATCGGACGCATCGCGGGATAAGGGGTTGTCACTGGTAGTGGCCCCAAGCGCGTCCGATGCTTGGACTATTCCGAGGCGGCCCTGCAGCCTCTTCCGTCTAGCCGTTGGGGCCATCTCGCCGCATCCCCCACCTCGCACCCCGATTGCTATGCGGTGAGGCTCCTCGGCCGCCTTGGAACTATCTTCGTATCGGACGCATCGCGGGATAAGGGGTTGTCACTGGTAGTCGCCCCAAGCGCGTCCGATGCTTGGACTATTCCGACGCGGCCCTGTGGCCTCTTCCGTCTAGCCGTTGGGGCCATCTCGCCGCATCCCCCACCTCGCACCCCGATTGCTATGCGGTGAGGCTCCTCGGCCGCCTTGGAACCATCTTCGTATCGGACGCATCGCGGGATAGGGGGCTGTCACTGGTAGTCGCCCCAAGCGTGTCCGATGCTTGGACCATTCCTAGGCGGCCCTGAAGCCTCTTCCGTCTAGCCGTTGGGGCCTTCCCGCCCCATCCCTCGCCTCGCACCCCCGATTGCTATGCGGTGAGGCTCCTCGGCCGCCTTGGAACCATCTGTGTATCGGACGCATCGCGGGATAAGGGGTTGGCACTGGCAGTCGCCCCAAGCGCGTCCGATGCTTGGACCATTCCGAGGTGGCCCTGAAGCCTCTTCCGTCTAGCCGTTGGGGCCTTCCCGCCCCATCCCTCGCCTCGCACCCCGATTGATATGCGGTGAGGCTCCTCGGCCGCCTTGGAACTATCTGTGTATCGGACGCATCGCGGGATAAGGGGTTGGCACTGGTAGTCGTCCCAATCGCATCCGATGCTTGGACCATTCCGAGGCGGCCCTGCAGCCTCTTCCGTTTAGCCGTCGGGGCCTTCCCGCCGCATCCCTCGCCTCGCATCCCGATTCCTATGCGGTGAGTCTTCTCGGCCGCCGCGGAACTATACCTGTTATTGCTACTGCATCCTTCGGCTGGTAACCTCCTCTGCCGCCTTGGAACGTTCTCTTTGTCGGACGCGTCGCGGGATAAGGGGTTGGCACTGGTAGTCGCCCCAAGCGCGCCCGATGCATAGACCGCTCCGAGTCGACCTTGCTTTCAGCCTCTCACATGCATAGACCTCTCTGAGTCGACCCTGCAGCCTCTCACGTTTAGCCTTTGGAATCTCGCCTCACAACATGATTGCTATCCTTGATGCATCCCTTGCCTCGAGCCCTGATTGCT
>NW_026729065.1:185000-202500 GCF_030272615.1 Cryptomeria japonica | reverse complement strand
GTTTGCCCCGGGTGTGCACCTCGGGTGCGCACCTCGCGTGCACCTTCGCTGCGGTGGGCACCTTGGCTGGGTTGCGCGCCTTGGTGGGCACCATGCAGTGCACGAAGTCGGAGCCCGGATTGCCCCGGGCGCGCACCTCCGCCAGGGTGGGCACCTTGGTGCGCACAACTTGCCTGGGCTGCGCACCAGGAAGGGCTCAAGATGGCACCCGCGTTCCGTTTTTTTCACTATCTTTCAGAACGGAAATTTTAAAATCTCGTTTTTTTTTGCCTTTTCTGGAAATTAGTGAAGGCAGCGCATCAAAGGTGCGCAACGCTGGTGCGAACCTGGGAGCGCTCCGATGTGTGCTCCAAGGTGCGGCGTGCACGAAGTCGGACCCCGGTTTGCCCCGGGTGCGCACCTCGCGTGCACCTTGGTGCGCACACCTTGGCTGGGTTGCGCGCCCTGGTGGGCACCATGGTGCGCACCAAGGAGCGCTCCGAAGTGTGCTCCAAGGTGCGGCGTGCACGAAGTCGGAGCCCGGTTTGCCCCGGGTGCGCACCTCGCGTGCACCTTCGCCGCGGTGGGCACCATGGCGTGCACGAAGTCGGAGCCCGGTTTGCCCCGGGTGCGCACCTCGCGTGCACCTTCGCCGGGGTGGGCACCTTGGTGTGCAGACCTTGGCTGGGTTGCGCGCCCTGGTGGGCACCATGGTGCGCACCAAGGAGCGCTCCGAAGTGTGCTCCAAGGTGCGGCCTGCACGAAGTCGGAGCCCGGTTTGCCCCGGGTGTGCACCTCGGGTGGGCACCTTGGTGCGCATGCCTTGCCTGGGCTGCGCACCAGGGCGGGCTCAAGATGGCACCCGCGTTCCTTTTTTTTCACTATCTTTCAAAACGGAAATTTTAAAATCTCATTTTTTTTTGCCTTTTTCTGGAAATTAGTGAAGGCAGCGCATCAAAGGTGCGCACCTCGCTGCCCACCACGGTGCGCAACGCCGGTGGGCACCCGGGAGTGCTTCGAAGTGTGCTCCAAGGTGCTGCATGCACGTTGTCGGAGCCCGGTTTGCCCCGGGTGCGCACCTCGCGTGCACCTTCGTCGGGGTGGGCACCTTGGCTGGGTTTGCCCCGGCTGCGCTCCGAAGCGGGGTTATTGGAGCGCCGCCTCTTTTTTTGTCGGAGCGTTTGGTGGGGTTTCTCGCATTGGCTCTTCCGAGGCCCGGTTGCCACCCTGGCGCGCACGAAGTCGGAAGTAGGGTTAATTGCCCGGGTGCGCACCTTTGCCAGGGTGGGCACCTTACCTGGGCTGCGCACCAGGGCGGGCTCAAGATGGCACGCGCGTTCCGTTTTTTTCACTATCTTTCAAAACGGAAATTTTAAAATCTCCTTTTTTTTTTGCCTTTTCTGGAAATTAGTGAAGGCAGCGCATCAAAGGTGCGCACCTCGCTGCCCACCTTGGTGTGCTCTGAGGTGCGCACCCGGGAGCGCTACGAAGTGTGCTCCAAGGTGCGGCGTGCACGTTGTCGGAGCCCGGTTTGCCCCGGGTGCGCACCTCGCCTGCACCTTGGCCGGGGTGGGCACCTTGGCTGGGTTTGCCCAGGGTGCGCTCCGAAGCGGGGTTACTGGAGCGCCCCCTCTTTTTTTGTCAGAGCGTTTGGTGGGGTTTCTCGCATTGGCTCTTCCCAGGCCCGGTTGTTGGGTGCGCTCCCACCCTGGCGCGCGCGAAGTTGGAAGTTGGGTTAATTGCCCGGGCGCGCACCTTCGCCAGGGTGGGCACCTTGGTGCGCACACCTTGGCTGGGCTGCGCACCAGGGCGGGCTCAAGATGGCACCAGCATTCCCTTTTTCTCACTATCTTTCAAAACGGAAATTTTAAAATCTCGTTTTTTTTTTGCCTTTTATGGAAATTAGTGAAGGCATCGCATCAAAGGTGCGCACCTCGCTGCCCACCTTGGTGTGCTCCGAGGTGCCCACCACGGTGCGCAACGCCGGTGCGAACCCGGGAGCGCCCCGATGTGTGCTCCAAGGTGCGGCGTGCACGAAGTCGGACCCCGGTTTGCCCCGGGTGCGCACCTCGCGTGCACCTTGGTGCGCACACCTTGGCTGGGTTGCGCGGCCTGGTGGGCACCATGGTGCGCACCAAGGAGCGCTCCGAAGTGTGCTCCAAGGTGCGGCGTGCACGAAGTCGGAGCCCGGTTTGCCCCGGGTACGCACCTCGCGTGCACCTTCGCCGGGGTGGGCACCTCGGCTGGGTTGCGCGCCCTGGTGCGCACCAAGGAGCGCTCCGAAGTGTGCTCCAAGGTGCGGCGTGCACGAAGTCGGAGCCCGGTTTGCCCCGGGTGCGCACCTTCGCCGCGGTGCGCACCATGGCGTGCACGAAGTCGGAGCCCGGTTTGCCCCGGGTGCGCACCTCGCGTGCACCTTCGGCGGGGTTGCGCGCCCTGGTGGGCACCATGGTGCGCACCAAGGAGCGCTCCGAAGTGTGCTCCAAGGTGCGGCGTGCACGAAGTCGGAGCCCGGTTTGCCCCGGGTGCGCACCTCGCGTGCACCTTCGGCGGGGTTGCGCGCCCTGGTGGGCACCATGGTGCGCACCAAGGAGCGCTCCGAAGTGTGCTCCAAGGTGCGGCGTGCACGAAGTCGGAGCCCGGTTTGCCCCGGGTGCGCACCTCGCGTGCACCTTCGCCGCGGTGGGCACCATGGCGTGCACGAAGTCGGAGCCCGGTTTGCCCCGGGTGCGCACCTCGCGTGCACCTTCGCCGGGGTGGGCACCTCGGCTGGGTTGCGCGCCCTGGTGCGCACCAAGGAGCGCTCCGAAGTGTGCTCCAAGGTGCGGCGTGCACGAAGTCGGAGCCCGGTTTGCCCCGGGTGCGCACCTCGCGTGCACCTTCGCCAGGGTGGGCACCTCGGTGCGCACACCTTCTCAATGTTTTCTTGCCTTTTCTGGAAATTGGTGAAGGCAGCGCATCAAAGGTGCGCACCTCGGTGTGCTCCGAGGTGCGAACCCGAGAGCGCTCCGAGGTGCCCACGAAGTCGAAAGTCGGGTTAATTGCATTGTTTTCCCCGGGTGCGCTCCGAGGTGCGCAACATCGGCGCGCACCAAGGAGGGCTCCGAAGTGTGCTCCAAGGTGCGCACGATGGCGTGCACCTCTGGTGCGCACGATTCGGAGCTCGGTTTGACCGGGGTGCGCACACCTTGGCTGGGTTGCGCACCTTTTGTGCGCTCCAAGGTGCGCACGAAGTCGGAGCTCGGTTTGCCCCGGGTGCGCACCTTCGCCAGGGTGCGCACCTTGATGCGCACGCCTTGGCTGGGCTGCGCACCTTGGTGGGCGCCATGGTGCGCACCTTTCGTGCGCTCCAAGGTGCGCACGAAGTCGGAGCTCGGTTTGCCCCGGGTGCGCACCTTGGTGGGCGCCATGGTGCACTCCGAGGTGCCCAAGATTGGTGCGCACCAAGGAGCGCTCCGAAGTGCGCTCCAAGGTGCGCGCGAAGTCGAAAGTTGGGTTAATTGTCCGGTTTGCCTCGGGTGCGCACCTTGCGTGCACCTTCGCCAGGGTGGGCGCCTTGGTGCGCACACCTTGGCTGGGCTGCGCACACCTTGGCACCCGCGTTTCCTTCATTTTAAATTTTTTTTTTTTACAATCTCTCAAGTGGGAAATTCTATAATCTCAACTTTTTTTGCCTTTTCAGGAAACTTTTGAATGGAGCGCATCATTGGTGCGCTCCGAAGTGTGCTCCAAAGCTCTCTCCAGCTGCGTGCACCTGCCCCGGCCGCGCACCCGGCCCCGCCCAGCTTCGCTCACCTGTCCCGGGCGTCTGGTGCGGAACCTTAGAGTAAGAAACATCACCGTGCACCTTGGCCAACGTGCGCGACTCGACCGAGCGCGCACTGGCCGAGGTGCACACCGATTTCACCTGGGTGCGCGCGCAGCACCTCGGGCGCACCGGGGTGCGCGCACAACGCCCGGGTTGCACCGTGGCCTGTGTGCTCGGGGCGCCTCGGGTGCGCGCTCGGTGTCGCCCCCGCGCGCGCGGTAGTGCGGGCAGCGCACCCCGGCCCGGCCCGGCCCCGACGAGAACGCAAACGGGCAAAAGGTTTATTCAAATAGCATTGCGACGCCCGGCGAAAAACTAAAAAAGGGTGCAACACCGGGACTTCCCGGGAGGTCACCCATCCCAGTACTACTCCGGCCCAAGCGCGCTTAACTGCGGAGTTCTGATGGGATCCGGTGCACTAACGCTGGTATGATCGCACCCGTTATGAGCTTGTCGCAGTGTGTACTTAGCAAACCGCGACCCACGTGCGAATCCACCCCGGCCACCCACCCCCGTCGAGGTGCACACCCTCCCTCGCGAAGTGCGCCCCGTTCGCCAAGTGTGAGCCCTGCCCGGGTGCGCGCACCTTGCTAGGGCGTCGGGTGTGCACCCGGCCCGGCCTACGTGCGTGCACCTGGAGGGGGCGTCGTGTGCGTGCAGTGTCCCGTCTGCAACGCGGTGCCCACACACCACCTCGGGCGCAACGACCTGCGCTCACATGTGGGCCGAGTGCACCTTGGTGCATGTTCGGGGCGCCTCGGGTGCACGCTCGATCTTGCCCCGGTGCACCAAGGCGCTCGGTTTGCCCCGGGTGCGCACTTGGTGCAAGGTGGGCACCCAAAATAGGGATCAAGCACCAAAACACAAGTTTCGGGATGCAAAATGGGACCCAAGGACCACAAATGCGTTCCAAGACCCATGATGGGTCCACGAGAACAAAAATGTGTTCCGAGACTTAATAAACAAATATTGGGTTTTAGGAGAAGAAACATGCTCTGATGCCCAAAACGAGAATCGACCCCGAAAAGGCCACAGGCCAAAAGTGGGATGCGAGACAAAAAAAAATGGGACCCGAGGACCAAAATTGGGTTCCCAGGTCGAAGACAGGGCAACCGGACAAGAAACGACCTCTAAGGCTCGAAATGAGTCCCGACGACTAAAACTTGACAAGAAGCACCCATCAGGCACCCAACTCGACACCCATGGGATGCCGACCCACCCGGGCTTCCACCTAGCACACCTTGGCACCCACCCACCCTCGCACCCAACCTCGCACCCAACTTAGCACCTTTGAACCCACATTGGCACTCACCCTGACCCTGGCACCTTGGAACCCACATTGGCACTCACCTTGACCCTGGCACCCACCTTTGCACTCACCTTGGGACCCACCCTGGCTCCCACCTCGGCACCCACCCAGACACCCACCTTGGTTCCTTGGCACCCACCTTGGATCCTTGGCACCCACCCCGACACCCACCTTGGCACGCAACTTGGCTACTTGCCACCCACCTTGGCTCCTTGACGCCCACCCCGACAACCACCCCGTGACCTACCCTGGCTAGGGTTGGTGCACACCCACCCTGGTGCCCACCTTGGCACCCACCCTATGACCCACCTTGGCACGCACCTTAGTACCCACCCCGTTACCCACCCTAGGACCCACCCCGTGACCCACCTTGGCCAGGGTGGGTGCACCCACCCTGGTGCCCACCTTGGCACCCACCCATCCTAGCACCCAGCCTGTGACCGGGCTTGGAACCCAACCTTGCACCCGCACCCGTCTTGGCCAGTGTGGGTGCGCACCCATCCTGGCACCCACGTTGTGACACACCCTTTAACCCACGCACCCTAGCACCCACGTTGGCACCCACCTTGGAACCCAACCTAGCAACTTGGCACCCACCCCGTGACCCACCTTGGCATCCACCATAGCAGTCGCCGACTTGGCACCCACCTCGGCACCCACCTTGACACTTGTGGACCCACCTTGCCACTCACCCTAGCATCGACCCATCCTAGCACCCACCCTGGCACCTTTGCACCCTAGCACTCACCCATCCTAGCACCTAACCTGTGACCCACCTTGACACTCACCCTCGCACCCACCTTGGAACCCAACCTAGCACCCACCCACCCTGACACCAACCCTAGCACCTACCCACCCTTGCACCCACCCTGTGACCCATCTTGGCACCCACCCATCCTACCACTCAACCTATCACCCACCTTCTCACCCACCTTGGCATCCACCTTAGCACCCACCCACACTGGCACCTTGGCACCCACCTCGGGCAAGGTGGGTGCACACCCACCCTGGCACCCAATTTAGAACCCACCGAGCATGTTACCCACCTTGGCACCCACATTGCAGCCCACCCTAGTACCCACCCTATGACCCACATTGGCATCCACACCCTAGCACCCAGGCACCTCGACACCCGCCTTGACACCCACCCTAGCACTGAACCTGTGACCCACCTTGGAACTCACCCTAGAACCCACCCACCCTGTGAACCACCTTGGCATCCACCTTAGCACCCACCCACCTTGGCACCCACTCTAGCACTCACCCATCCTAACACCCAACTTGTTACCCACCTTGGCACCCGCCCTCGCGTCCACCTTGAAACCCACCCTAGCACCCACCCACGCAGGAGCCCACCTTGGCACCCAACCTAACACCCACGCATCCTGGCACCCAACTTGTGACCCACCTTGGAACCCACCCTAGTACCCACCTTTGAACCCACTATATCACCAACCCACCTTGGCACCCACCCTATGACCCTCTTTGGAATCCACCCTAGCACGCACCCACCCTGGCACCCACCATGGAGCGCACCCTAGCACCCACCCACCTCGGCACGCACCTCAACACCCACCTTGGTGTGCGCACTGCGCCAACCTCTCAAAGACCCTATGTGGTGCGCTCCAAAGTGTACACCTTTGGTGCGCTCCAAGGTGCGCACCTTTGGTGCACACCGAGGTGCACACCAAAGTGTGCACCGAGGTGAGCACCAAAGTGCACTCCAGGGTGCACACCAAGGCGTGCACCTTTGGTGCGGTCAATGCAAACGAATTCGGAAGTTGGGGTCGATGTCCTAATCGCTGCTGCAGACTACACGTATGAGAATCGGACAAATAGCTTTATATAGGGGAGGTGTTGCGTTTGATGGGTCGACTCCCCTGGTTGTGTGCACTGCACCAACTTCAAAGACCCTGTCTTGTTTAAGAAGTCAAAAGTTGGGGTGGATGTCCTAATCATTGCTGCAGTCTACGCATGTATGAGAATCAGACAAATAGCTTATATAGGGGAGGTGTTGCATTCGGTGGGTTGACTCCCCTGGTTGTGCGCACTGCGCCAACCTCAAAGACCCCGCATAGCAGAAGAAGTCGGAAGTCGGATTTTGGTGAGCACCAAGGCGTGCACCTTTGGTGCGGTCAACGCAGACGAATTCAGAAGTTGGGGTGGATGTCCTAATCGTTGTTGCAGGCTACACATGTATGAGAATCAGACAAATAGCTTATATAGGGGAGGTGTTGGGTTTGATGGGTCAACTCCCTTGGTTGTGCGCATTACGCCAACCTCAAAGACCTTGTTTTCGTTAAGAAGTCAAAAGTTGGGGTCAATGTCCTAATGGCTCCTGCAGGCTACACATGTATGAGAATCGGACAAATAGCTTATATAGGGGAGGTGTTGGGTTTGATGGGTCGACTCCCCTGGTTGTGCGCATTACGTCAACCTCAAAGACCTTGTTTTCGTTAAGAAGTCAAAAGTTGGGGTCGATGTCCTAATTGCTCCTGTAGACTACACATGTATGAGAATCAGACAAATAGCTTATATAGGGGAGGTGTTGGGTTTGATGGGTTGACTCCCCTAGTTGTTCGCATTACACCAACCTCAAAGACCTTGTTTTCGTTTAGAAGCCGAAAGTTGGGGTCGATGTCCTAATTGCTCCTGCAGGCTACGCATGTATGAGAATCAGACAAATAGCTTATATAGGGGAGGTGTTGGGTTTGATGGGTCGACTCCCCTGGTTGTGCGCATTGCGCCAACCTCAAAGACCCTGCATTGCGGATGAAGTCGAAAGTCAGAGTTTGGTGTGCTACAAGGTGTGGTCGAAGGTGCTCACCTAGGTGTGCACCTTTGGAGCACAGGAAAAGTGCCCTCCAAAAGTGCGCACCTTTGGAGTGCACAAAAGTGCCCTCCAAAAGTGCGCACCTTTGGAGCGCAGAAAAGTGCCCTCCAAAAAGTGCCCTCCAAAAGTGCGCACCTTTGGAGCGCAGAAAAGTGCCCTCCAAAAAGTGCCCTCCAAAAGTGCGCACCTTTGGAGCGCAGAAAAGTGCCCTCCAAAAAGTGCCCTCCAAAAGTGCGCACCTTTGGAGCGCAGAAAAGTGCCCTCCAAAAAGTGCCCTCCAAAAGTGCGCACCTTTGGAGCGCAGAAAAGTGCCCTCCAAAAAGTGCCCTCCAAAAGTGCGCACCTTTGGAGCGCAGAAAAGTGCCCTCCAAAAAGTGCCCTCCAAAAGTGCGCACCTTTGGAGCGCAGAAAAGTGCCCTCCAAAAAGTGCCCTCCAAAAGTGCGCACCTTTGGAGCGCAGAAAAGTGCCCTCCAAAAAGTGCCCTCCAAAAGTGCGCACCTTTGGAGCGCAGAAAAGTGCCCTCCAAAAAGTGCCCTCCAAAAGTGCGCACCTTTGGAGCGCAGAAAAGTGCCCTCCAAAAAGTGCCCTCCAAAAGTGCGCACCTTTGGAGCGCAGAAAAGTGCCCTCCAAAAGTGCGCACTTTTGGTGCGCACCAAGGCGCTGGTTCGGTCGTTGCAGGCGAGTTCGGAAGTTGGGGTCGATGTCCTGAGCGGAGGTGCAAACTACACAGGTGTCGGAATCGGACAAATAGCTTATATAGGGGAGGTGTATGCTTCGATGGGTCGACTCCCCAGGTTGAGCGCACCGCGCCAACCTCAAAGACCCTACGGTATGGATGAAGTCGGAAGTTGGGTCCGATGACCGATTCGATTAGTAGGTATGCTCATGAGGTCGGAATTTGGGTCCGATGACCTGCCATGTGCAGGAAGGCGAATGTTGACACTGTGCGTTGCAAGGTGCACACCAAGGCGCTGGTGCGGTCTTTTTAGTCGAGTTCGGAAGTTGGGGTCGATGTCCTGATCGGAGGTGCAAGCTACACAGGTGTGGGAATCGGACAAATAGCTTATATAGGGGAGGTGTATGCTTCGTTGGGTCGACTCCCCGGGTTGAGCGCACCGCGCCAACCTCAAAGACCCTACGGTATGGATGAAGTCGGAAGTTGGGTCCGATGACCGATTCGATATGTAGGCATACTCGCGAGGTCGGAATTTGGGTCCGATGACCTGCCACGTGCAGGAAGGCGAATGTTGGCACTGTGCGTTGCAAGGTGCGCACCAAGGCGCTGGTTCGGTCGTTGGAGGCGAGTTCGGAAGTTGGGGTCGATGTCTTGATCGGAGGTGCAAACTACACAGGTGTGGGAATCGGACAAATAGCTTATATAGGGGAGGTGTATGCTTCGTTGGGTCGACTCCCCGGGTTGAGCGCACCGCGCCAACCTCAAAGACCCTACGGTATGGATGAAGTCGGAAGTTGGGTCCGATGACCGATTCGATATGTAGGCATACTCGCGAGGTCGGAATTTGGGTCCGATGACCTGCCATGTGCAGGAAGGCGAATGTTGGGACTGTGCGTCGCAAGGTGCGCACCAAGGCGCTGGTGCCGTCGTTGCAGTCGAGTTCGGAAGTTGGGGTCGATGTCCTGGTCAGAGGTGCAAACTACACAGGTGTGGGAATCGGACAAATAGCTTATATAGGGGAGGTGTATGCTTCGATGGGTCGACTCCCTGGGTTGAGCGCACCGCGCCAACCTCAAAGACCCTACAGTATGGATGAAGTCGGAAGTTGGGTCCGATGACCGATTCGATACGTAGGCATATTGGCGAGGTCTGAATTTGTGTCCGATGACCTGCCATGCGCAGGAAGGCGGAATTTGGGTCCGATGACCGAGTTGATGGCGTGCCATGCGCAGAAAGTCGGAATTTGGGTCCGATGACCGAGTTGATGTTGATGGCCCGCCATGCACAGGAAGGCGGAATTTGGGTCCGATGACCGATTTGAAGGCGTGCCATACGCAAAAAGGCGGAGTTTGGGTCCGATGACCGAGTTGATATTGATGGCCCGCCATGCGCAGGAAGGCGGAATTTGGGTCCGATGACCTGACATACGCATGGAGTCCGACTCGGGGGCCGATGTTCGATTCGATGACTTGCATTGTGGGTAAAGTCGGAAGTTGTGGTCTTTGACCCGATTCGATGACCAGACTTCGGCTGCTTGAGAATCGGACAAATAACTTATATAGGGGAGGTAGTGTTCTCGAGCATCCTCCCCCCGTGCCCGTTTATGTCGATTGATGCTGGTGCTCGACTGGTTGGAGCGCTCGGATGCAAAAATCTTGCACCAGGATTTATCGATTGTGATGGACACGGCAAGTCTCCTGATTGCTATGCAGGAGCTCATCGTGAATCTCTATGCGGCCTTGGTATGGACTCGACCTGCGGAATGGTTCGGCAATGGTAGTCGCTCCAACACGTCCTTGCAATGGCCACAGAGGTGATTCGACTAGAGCTCCAGTCTAGCTTTTGGGTTGCTTGGCGGACTGGTATAGCCGCGATCGAGTTCCGGCCATGAACGTTTTAGATAGCTCTTGGGCTTTCTGGGACGGAAGTCGGAAGTTTGGGCTGTTGTCCGATTTGATGACCATTCTTCGGATGTGTGAGAATCGGACAAATAACTTATATAGGGGACTGTGTTGTCTCACGCAGCCCCCTCCGTGCCCCTCTATCTCGACCGATGTTGGTGCTTGAAAGGGTTGGGATCGCTCGGATTTATAAACGTGCACCACCATTTGTCGAGTGTGAGGGACGCGGCAGGTCTCCTAAATGCTATGCGGGCGCTCTCTGAGAATCTCTATCCGGCCTCGACACAGACTAGTCTTGCTGAATGGTTTGGCACTGGTAGTCGATCCAACACGTCGTTGTTGTGGCCGCCTAGGCGATTCGATTCGAGCCCCCGTCTAGCTTTTGGGTTGCTTGGCGGATTTTGCCCTATCCGCAAGTGAGCTCGGTCCCTAAACGTTCGAGAAACCCGATTGCTATGCGCCGACTCTCTTTCTTGCGAGCCTCCATCTAGCTTTTGGGTCTCTACGGAACGGAAGTCGGAATCTGGGACCGTTGTTTGATTCGACGAGGCAGACTACGGTTGTGCGAGAATCGGACAAATAACTTATATAGGGGAGGTGTTGACTGGAGCATTCTCCCCCGTGCCCCTCTAACTCGACCAATGCTGGCGCTCGAACGGTGGTAGCGCTCGGATTTTCATTGAGCGCCAGCATTGGTCGATTTAGAGGGGCATGCGAGATTCCCGAATGCTATGCGAGGGCTCTAACGGAAATGTCTATTGGTTTCGGTATGGATGCAATTGCGAGTGGTTCGGCAAAGGTAGTCGTTCCGATGCGTCCATGTCGTGGCCAAATCGATAATTCGATTTGAGCCCTCGTATAGCATTTGGGTCTCTCGATGTGATTCCGCATTCCAGTCCCTTTGGGCACTGCTTGAGCCGCATCCCAGGGGGTTCCCTTCCCAATAATCTGCCTCGCAACCCGATTGCTATGCGGTGAGGCTCCTCGGCCGCCTCGGAACTATCTGTGTATCAGACGCATCGCGGGATAAGGGGTTGGCAACGGTAGTCGCCCCAAGCGCGTCCGATGCTTGGACCATTCCGAGGCGGCCCTGAAGCCTCTTCCGTCTAGCCGTTGGGTCCTTCTCGCCGCATCCCTCGCCTCGCAACCCGATTGCTATGCGGTGAGGCTCCTCGGCCGCCTCGGAACTATCTGTGTATCGGACGCGTCGCGGGATAAGGGGTTGTCACTGGTAGTCGCCCCAAGCGCGTCCGATGCTTGGACCATTCCGAGGCGGCCCTGAAGCCTCTTCCGTCTAGCCGTTGGGTCCTTCTCGCCGCATCCCTCGCCTCGCACCCCGATTGCTATGCGGTGAGGCTCCTCGGCCGCCTCGGAACTATCTGTGTATCGGACGCGTCGCGGGATAAGGGGTTGTCATTGGTAGTCGCCCCAAGCGCGTCCGATGCTTGGACCATTCCGAGGCGGCCCTGAAGCCTCTTCCGTCTAGCCGTTGGGTCCTTCTCGCCGCATCCCTCGCCTCGCACCCCGATTGCTATGCGGTGAGGCTCCTCGGCCGCCTCGGAACTATCTGTGTATCGGACGCGTCGCGGGATAAGGGGTTGTCATTGGTAGTCGCCCCAAGCGCGTCCGATGCTTGGACCATTCCGAGGCGGCCCTGAAGCCTCTTCCGTCTAGCCGTTGGGTCCTTCTCGCCGCATCCCTCGCCTCGCACCCCGATTGCTATGCGGTGAGGCTCCTCGGCCGCCTCGGAACTATCTGTGTATCGGACGCGTCGCGGGATAAGGGGTTGTCACTGGTAGTCGCCCCAAGCGCGTCCGATGCTTGGACCATTCCGAGGCGGCCCTGAAGCCTCTTCCGTCTAGCCGTTGGGTCCTTCTCGCCGCATCCCTCGCCTCGCACCCCGATTGCTATGCGGTGAGGCTCCTCGGCCGCCTCGGAACTATCTGTGTATCGGACGCGTCGCGGGATAAGGGGTTGTCACTGGTAGTCGCCCCAAGCGCGTTCGATGCTTGGACCATTCCGAGGCGGCCCTGAAGCCTCTTCCGTCTAGCCGTTGGGTCCTTCTCGCCGCATCCCTCGCCTCGCACCCCGATTGCTATGCGGTGAGGCTCCTCGGCCGCCTTGGAACTATCTGTGTATCGGACGCGTCGCGGGATAAGGGGTTGTCACTGGTAGTCGCCCCAAGCGCGTCCGATGCTTGGACCATTCCGAGGCGGACCCGAAGCCTCTTCCGTCTAGCCGTTGGGTCCTTCTCGCCGCATCCTTCGCCTCGCACCCCGATTGCTATGCGGTGAGGCTCCTCGGCCGCCTCGGAACTATCTGTGTATCGGACGCGTCGCGGGATAAGGGGTTGTCACTGGTAGTCGCCCCAAGCGCGTCCGATGCTTGGACCATTCCGAGGCGGACCCGAAGCCTCTTCCGTCTAGCCGTTGGGTCCTTCTCGCCGCATCCCTCGCCTCGCACCCCGATTGCTATGCGGTGAGGCTCCTCGGCCGCCTTGGAACTATCTGTGTATCGGACGCGTCGCGGGATAAGGGGTTGTCACTGGTAGTCGCCCCAAGCGCGTCCGATGCTTGGACCATTCCGAGGCGGACCCGAAGCCTCTTCCGTCTAGCCGTTGGGTCCTTCTCGCCGCATCCCTCGCCTCGCACCCCGATTGCTATGCGGTGAGGCTCCTCGGCCGCCTTGGAACTATCTGTGTATCGGACGCGTCGCGGGATAAGGGGTTGTCACTGGTAGTCGCCCCAAGCGCGTCCGATGCTTGGACCATTCCGAGGCGGACCCGAAGCCTCTTCCGTCTAGCCGTTGGGTCCTTCTCGCCGCATCCCTCGCCTCGCACCCCGATTGCTATGCGGTGAGGCTCCTCGGCCGCCTTGGAACTATCTGTGTATCGGACGCGTCGCGGGATAAGGGGTTGTCACTGGTAGTCGCCCCAAGCGCGTCCGATGCTTGGACCATTCCGAGGCGGCCCCGAAGCCTCTTCCGTCTAGCCGTTGGGTCCTTCTCGCCGCATCCCTCGCCTCGCACCCCGATTGCTATGCGGTGAGGCTCCTCGGCCGCCTTGGAACTATCTGTGTATCGGACGCGTCGCGGGATAAGGGGTTGTCACTGGTAGTCGCCCCAAGCGCGTCCGATGCTTGGACCATTCCGAGGCGGCCCCGAAGCCTCTTCCGTGTAGCCGTTGGGTCCTTCTCGCCGCATCCCTCGCCTCGCACCCCGATTGCTATGCGGTGAGGCTCCTCGGCCGCCTTGGAACTATCTGTGTATCGGACGCGTCGCGGGATAAGGGGTTGTCACTGGTAGTCGCCCCAAGCGCGTCCGATGCTTGGACCATTCCGAGGCGGACCTGAAGCCTCTTCCCTCTAGCCGTTGGGGCTTTCTCGCCGCATCCCTCGCCTCGCACCCTGATTGCTATGCTGTGAGGCTCCTCGGCCGCCTTGGAACTATCTGTGTATCGGACGCATCGCGGGATAAGGGGTTGGCAGTGGTAGTCGCCCCAAGCGCATCCGATGCTTGGACCATTCCGAGGCGGCCCTGCAGCCTCTTCCGTCTAGCCGTTGGGGCCATCTCGCCGCATCCCCCACCTCGCACCACGATTGCTATGCGGTGAGGCTCCTTGGCCGCCTCGGAACTATCTGTGTATCGGACGCATCGCGGGATAAGGGGTTGTCACTGGTAGTCGCCCCAAGCGCGTCCGATGCTTGGACTATTCCGAGGCGGCCCTGCAGCCTCTTCCGTCTAGCCGTTGGGGCCATCTCGCTGCATCCCCCACCTCCTCGGCCGCCTCGGAACTATCTGTGTATCGGACGCATCGCGGGATAAGGGGTTGGCAGTGGTAGTCGCCCCAAGCGCGTCCGATGCTTGGACTATTCCGAGGCAGCCCTGCAGCCTCTTCCGTCTAGCCTTTGGGGCCATCTCGCCGCATCCCTCGCCTCGCACCCCGATTGCTATGCGGTGAGGCTCCTCGGCCGCCTGGGAACTATCTTCGTATCGGACGCATCGCGGGATAAGGGGTTGTCACTGGTAGTCGCCCCAAGCGCGTCCGATGCTTGGACTATTCCGAGGCGGCCCTGTGGCCTCTTCCGTCTAGCCGTTGGGGCCATCTCGCCGCATCCCCCACCTCGCACCCCGATTGCTATGCGGTGAGGCTCTTCGGCCGCCTTGGAACTATCTTCGTATCGGACGCATCGCGGGATAAGGGGTTGTCACTGGTAGTGGCCCCAAGCGCGTCCGATGCTTGGACTATTCCGAGGCGGCCCTGCAGCCTCTTCCGTCTAGCCGTTGGGGCCATCTCGCCGCATCCCCCACCTCGCACCCCGATTGCTATGCGGTGAGGCTCCTCGGCCGCCTTGGAACTATCTTCGTATCGGACGCATCGCGGGATAAGGGGTTGTCACTGGTAGTCGCCCCAAGCGCGTCCGATGCTTGGACTATTCCGACGCGGCCCTGTGGCCTCTTCCGTCTAGCCGTTGGGGCCATCTCGCCGCATCCCCCACCTCGCACCCCGATTGCTATGCGGTGAGGCTCCTCGGCCGCCTTGGAACCATCTTCGTATCGGACGCATCGCGGGATAGGGGGCTGTCACTGGTAGTCGCCCCAAGCGTGTCCGATGCTTGGACCATTCCTAGGCGGCCCTGAAGCCTCTTCCGTCTAGCCGTTGGGGCCTTCCCGCCCCATCCCTCGCCTCGCACCCCCGATTGCTATGCGGTGAGGCTCCTCGGCCGCCTTGGAACCATCTGTGTATCGGACGCATCGCGGGATAAGGGGTTGGCACTGGCAGTCGCCCCAAGCGCGTCCGATGCTTGGACCATTCCGAGGTGGCCCTGAAGCCTCTTCCGTCTAGCCGTTGGGGCCTTCCCGCCCCATCCCTCGCCTCGCACCCCGATTGATATGCGGTGAGGCTCCTCGGCCGCCTTGGAACTATCTGTGTATCGGACGCATCGCGGGATAAGGGGTTGGCACTGGTAGTCGTCCCAATCGCATCCGATGCTTGGACCATTCCGAGGCGGCCCTGCAGCCTCTTCCGTTTAGCCGTCGGGGCCTTCCCGCCGCATCCCTCGCCTCGCATCCCGATTCCTATGCGGTGAGTCTTCTCGGCCGCCGCGGAACTATACCTGTTATTGCTACTGCATCCTTCGGCTGGTAACCTCCTCTGCCGCCTTGGAACGTTCTCTTTGTCGGACGCGTCGCGGGATAAGGGGTTGGCACTGGTAGTCGCCCCAAGCGCGCCCGATGCATAGACCGCTCCGAGTCGACCTTGCTTTCAGCCTCTCACATGCATAGACCTCTCTGAGTCGACCCTGCAGCCTCTCACGTTTAGCCTTTGGAATCTCGCCTCACAACATGATTGCTATCCTTGATGCATCCCTTGCCTCGAGCCCTGATTGCTTTCTTGGCTGCATCCCTCCTCTCCTCACAGCCCGGTTGTCATCACTGCTTCATCCGTCGCTTCATGCATTCTGGCTGCTGGGCCCTTCCCACCGCACACCTCGATTGCTATCTCTTCTGCATCACACACCCCGATTGCTATCTCTGCTACATCCCTCGGCTCTCACTTCTGCATCCTTCGCCTCACACCTCGATTGCTATCAATGCTGCATCCGTAACCTCACACCCCGATTGCTATGCGGGGAGGCTCCTTGGCCGCCTTGGAAATTTCTGTGTGTCGGACGCACCGCGGGATAAGGGGTTGGCACTGGTAGTCGCCCCAAGTGCGCCCGATTCTTAGACCGCTTCGAGGTGACCTCGTAGCCTCTTTCGTCCAGGCTTCCTGCCTTCAACGCCCTTTTTACACCTCGATTGCTATGCGCGGGCTCGTTGGCGTCTATCACCTCTCTGCGAAGAGTGGCACGATGATTGTTGGGGTAAATCGTAGCAGTCCGATCTCTGGCCTTGGGCCATTGTGAGGGCTGATCGATTTCCTGTGCGCATCTCGTGTTCGCCCAGTAACAGACTCGACGACTTGTAATCGGTCTTGTTCCCGATTGTTCCTGGAGGTAGTCTTCGGAACTCTTGGATTTGACCTGTCACTCGAACTGTCCTCTTCCGAGGATGCTTGTGTGTGTGTGCTTGTGCCATTTCCTTGGCGGTATTAACGAGATATTAAAGAGCGGAGTGAGCGCCTCGCCCAGCTATGTTTGGGGCTCTCACTCCCTTACCCGGTGTGCGACCGCTTTGCACGTAGGTTGCGGAGCATCGCGACTCTTTCGATGTTTGGCGGTTGTCTTCCGGTGATGCGTTGGTCCCGAAGTGCACGTTACTAGCATTTCTGCCATTGTTCTCGATCTTTGGCACGTTCCTTCGTTGCAATTGGATATATATCTCCGTTTATACGCGCAGGCTTCTCCCGCCTATTCAGCGCTGTCCCACTCTCAGCACTCTCGTGGTCTCCTTGGCTTCTCTCTCCCGTGAGCGAGCTCTCTTCTCGAGTCTTTTCCATGTCCCATGGAGGTTGCCTTGCGAAATTCGGGCACACAAACGTGACCGGATAAGAGCGGAATTGCCTATGAGGAGAAGCTCACCTTAGGGAGCAGCAATGCCGAGTGTTTCGACAGAGGGTAGAGGGGGCGTTGTTTGGGCGGTTGCACAAAAGAGTGCTACGTTTGCACTGAAGGTTGCTTCTTCGTCTCCGACGAACTCTTCGAGGCAAAAAAGCTTGTTTACGGGGTCGAGGTGGGACTGTTCGTGCGAGTTGCGCCACCAAAAGTGCGTAGGGGGCATATACCTGGGAAATGGATGTCTCTGAGTGGCCTTACTCGGTCGCGTGCACGGTGCATTCTCTAACGGCAGGACTGTCGCGAGCATGTGCGGTTCGGATGTTTTCGGGTAAAGGGTTCCGTACGGGATGTTCTTCCCAGGCTCCTGTGAACCGAGACTCTGCATCGTCATGCTCCGGCTCCCGTGGGTGCTTCATGCCTCGTCGAGCTGTTTGTCGTGGACGATTAAGGCCGAGGCCTTCCTTCGAGAGGGGAATTGTTCAGGCTGGTCGAGGCG
>NW_026729065.1:160000-175000 GCF_030272615.1 Cryptomeria japonica | reverse complement strand
GCCCCCTCTTTTTTTGTCAGAGCGTTTGGTGGGGTTTCTCGCATTGGCTCTTCCCAGGCCCGGTTGTTGGGTGCGCTCCCACCCTGGCGCGCGCGAAGTTGGAAGTTGGGTTAATTGCCCGGGCGCGCACCTTCGCCAGGGTGGGCACCTTGGTGCGCACACCTTGGCTGGGCTGCGCACCAGGGCGGGCTCAAGATGGCACCAGCATTCCCTTTTTCTCACTATCTTTCAAAACGGAAATTTTAAAATCTCGTTTTTTTTTTGCCTTTTATGGAAATTAGTGAAGGCATCGCATCAAAGGTGCGCACCTCGCTGCCCACCTTGGTGTGCTCCGAGGTGCCCACCACGGTGCGCAACGCCGGTGCGAACCCGGGAGCGCCCCGATGTGTGCTCCAAGGTGCGGCGTGCACGAAGTCGGACCCCGGTTTGCCCCGGGTGCGCACCTCGCGTGCACCTTGGTGCGCACACCTTGGCTGGGTTGCGCGGCCTGGTGGGCACCATGGTGCGCACCAAGGAGCGCTCCGAAGTGTGCTCCAAGGTGCGGCGTGCACGAAGTCGGAGCCCGGTTTGCCCCGGGTACGCACCTCGCGTGCACCTTCGCCGGGGTGGGCACCTCGGCTGGGTTGCGCGCCCTGGTGCGCACCAAGGAGCGCTCCGAAGTGTGCTCCAAGGTGCGGCGTGCACGAAGTCGGAGCCCGGTTTGCCCCGGGTGCGCACCTTCGCCGCGGTGCGCACCATGGCGTGCACGAAGTCGGAGCCCGGTTTGCCCCGGGTGCGCACCTCGCGTGCACCTTCGGCGGGGTTGCGCGCCCTGGTGGGCACCATGGTGCGCACCAAGGAGCGCTCCGAAGTGTGCTCCAAGGTGCGGCGTGCACGAAGTCGGAGCCCGGTTTGCCCCGGGTGCGCACCTCGCGTGCACCTTCGGCGGGGTTGCGCGCCCTGGTGGGCACCATGGTGCGCACCAAGGAGCGCTCCGAAGTGTGCTCCAAGGTGCGGCGTGCACGAAGTCGGAGCCCGGTTTGCCCCGGGTGCGCACCTCGCGTGCACCTTCGCCGCGGTGGGCACCATGGCGTGCACGAAGTCGGAGCCCGGTTTGCCCCGGGTGCGCACCTCGCGTGCACCTTCGCCGGGGTGGGCACCTCGGCTGGGTTGCGCGCCCTGGTGCGCACCAAGGAGCGCTCCGAAGTGTGCTCCAAGGTGCGGCGTGCACGAAGTCGGAGCCCGGTTTGCCCCGGGTGCGCACCTCGCGTGCACCTTCGCCAGGGTGGGCACCTCGGTGCGCACACCTTCTCAATGTTTTCTTGCCTTTTCTGGAAATTGGTGAAGGCAGCGCATCAAAGGTGCGCACCTCGGTGTGCTCCGAGGTGCGAACCCGAGAGCGCTCCGAGGTGCCCACGAAGTCGAAAGTCGGGTTAATTGCATTGTTTTCCCCGGGTGCGCTCCGAGGTGCGCAACATCGGCGCGCACCAAGGAGGGCTCCGAAGTGTGCTCCAAGGTGCGCACGATGGCGTGCACCTCTGGTGCGCACGATTCGGAGCTCGGTTTGACCGGGGTGCGCACACCTTGGCTGGGTTGCGCACCTTTTGTGCGCTCCAAGGTGCGCACGAAGTCGGAGCTCGGTTTGCCCCGGGTGCGCACCTTCGCCAGGGTGCGCACCTTGATGCGCACGCCTTGGCTGGGCTGCGCACCTTGGTGGGCGCCATGGTGCGCACCTTTCGTGCGCTCCAAGGTGCGCACGAAGTCGGAGCTCGGTTTGCCCCGGGTGCGCACCTTGGTGGGCGCCATGGTGCACTCCGAGGTGCCCAAGATTGGTGCGCACCAAGGAGCGCTCCGAAGTGCGCTCCAAGGTGCGCGCGAAGTCGAAAGTTGGGTTAATTGTCCGGTTTGCCTCGGGTGCGCACCTTGCGTGCACCTTCGCCAGGGTGGGCGCCTTGGTGCGCACACCTTGGCTGGGCTGCGCACACCTTGGCACCCGCGTTTCCTTCATTTTAAATTTTTTTTTTTTACAATCTCTCAAGTGGGAAATTCTATAATCTCAACTTTTTTTGCCTTTTCAGGAAACTTTTGAATGGAGCGCATCATTGGTGCGCTCCGAAGTGTGCTCCAAAGCTCTCTCCAGCTGCGTGCACCTGCCCCGGCCGCGCACCCGGCCCCGCCCAGCTTCGCTCACCTGTCCCGGGCGTCTGGTGCGGAACCTTAGAGTAAGAAACATCACCGTGCACCTTGGCCAACGTGCGCGACTCGACCGAGCGCGCACTGGCCGAGGTGCACACCGATTTCACCTGGGTGCGCGCGCAGCACCTCGGGCGCACCGGGGTGCGCGCACAACGCCCGGGTTGCACCGTGGCCTGTGTGCTCGGGGCGCCTCGGGTGCGCGCTCGGTGTCGCCCCCGCGCGCGCGGTAGTGCGGGCAGCGCACCCCGGCCCGGCCCGGCCCCGACGAGAACGCAAACGGGCAAAAGGTTTATTCAAATAGCATTGCGACGCCCGGCGAAAAACTAAAAAAGGGTGCAACACCGGGACTTCCCGGGAGGTCACCCATCCCAGTACTACTCCGGCCCAAGCGCGCTTAACTGCGGAGTTCTGATGGGATCCGGTGCACTAACGCTGGTATGATCGCACCCGTTATGAGCTTGTCGCAGTGTGTACTTAGCAAACCGCGACCCACGTGCGAATCCACCCCGGCCACCCACCCCCGTCGAGGTGCACACCCTCCCTCGCGAAGTGCGCCCCGTTCGCCAAGTGTGAGCCCTGCCCGGGTGCGCGCACCTTGCTAGGGCGTCGGGTGTGCACCCGGCCCGGCCTACGTGCGTGCACCTGGAGGGGGCGTCGTGTGCGTGCAGTGTCCCGTCTGCAACGCGGTGCCCACACACCACCTCGGGCGCAACGACCTGCGCTCACATGTGGGCCGAGTGCACCTTGGTGCATGTTCGGGGCGCCTCGGGTGCACGCTCGATCTTGCCCCGGTGCACCAAGGCGCTCGGTTTGCCCCGGGTGCGCACTTGGTGCAAGGTGGGCACCCAAAATAGGGATCAAGCACCAAAACACAAGTTTCGGGATGCAAAATGGGACCCAAGGACCACAAATGCGTTCCAAGACCCATGATGGGTCCACGAGAACAAAAATGTGTTCCGAGACTTAATAAACAAATATTGGGTTTTAGGAGAAGAAACATGCTCTGATGCCCAAAACGAGAATCGACCCCGAAAAGGCCACAGGCCAAAAGTGGGATGCGAGACAAAAAAAAATGGGACCCGAGGACCAAAATTGGGTTCCCAGGTCGAAGACAGGGCAACCGGACAAGAAACGACCTCTAAGGCTCGAAATGAGTCCCGACGACTAAAACTTGACAAGAAGCACCCATCAGGCACCCAACTCGACACCCATGGGATGCCGACCCACCCGGGCTTCCACCTAGCACACCTTGGCACCCACCCACCCTCGCACCCAACCTCGCACCCAACTTAGCACCTTTGAACCCACATTGGCACTCACCCTGACCCTGGCACCTTGGAACCCACATTGGCACTCACCTTGACCCTGGCACCCACCTTTGCACTCACCTTGGGACCCACCCTGGCTCCCACCTCGGCACCCACCCAGACACCCACCTTGGTTCCTTGGCACCCACCTTGGATCCTTGGCACCCACCCCGACACCCACCTTGGCACGCAACTTGGCTACTTGCCACCCACCTTGGCTCCTTGACGCCCACCCCGACAACCACCCCGTGACCTACCCTGGCTAGGGTTGGTGCACACCCACCCTGGTGCCCACCTTGGCACCCACCCTATGACCCACCTTGGCACGCACCTTAGTACCCACCCCGTTACCCACCCTAGGACCCACCCCGTGACCCACCTTGGCCAGGGTGGGTGCACCCACCCTGGTGCCCACCTTGGCACCCACCCATCCTAGCACCCAGCCTGTGACCGGGCTTGGAACCCAACCTTGCACCCGCACCCGTCTTGGCCAGTGTGGGTGCGCACCCATCCTGGCACCCACGTTGTGACACACCCTTTAACCCACGCACCCTAGCACCCACGTTGGCACCCACCTTGGAACCCAACCTAGCAACTTGGCACCCACCCCGTGACCCACCTTGGCATCCACCATAGCAGTCGCCGACTTGGCACCCACCTCGGCACCCACCTTGACACTTGTGGACCCACCTTGCCACTCACCCTAGCATCGACCCATCCTAGCACCCACCCTGGCACCTTTGCACCCTAGCACTCACCCATCCTAGCACCTAACCTGTGACCCACCTTGACACTCACCCTCGCACCCACCTTGGAACCCAACCTAGCACCCACCCACCCTGACACCAACCCTAGCACCTACCCACCCTTGCACCCACCCTGTGACCCATCTTGGCACCCACCCATCCTACCACTCAACCTATCACCCACCTTCTCACCCACCTTGGCATCCACCTTAGCACCCACCCACACTGGCACCTTGGCACCCACCTCGGGCAAGGTGGGTGCACACCCACCCTGGCACCCAATTTAGAACCCACCGAGCATGTTACCCACCTTGGCACCCACATTGCAGCCCACCCTAGTACCCACCCTATGACCCACATTGGCATCCACACCCTAGCACCCAGGCACCTCGACACCCGCCTTGACACCCACCCTAGCACTGAACCTGTGACCCACCTTGGAACTCACCCTAGAACCCACCCACCCTGTGAACCACCTTGGCATCCACCTTAGCACCCACCCACCTTGGCACCCACTCTAGCACTCACCCATCCTAACACCCAACTTGTTACCCACCTTGGCACCCGCCCTCGCGTCCACCTTGAAACCCACCCTAGCACCCACCCACGCAGGAGCCCACCTTGGCACCCAACCTAACACCCACGCATCCTGGCACCCAACTTGTGACCCACCTTGGAACCCACCCTAGTACCCACCTTTGAACCCACTATATCACCAACCCACCTTGGCACCCACCCTATGACCCTCTTTGGAATCCACCCTAGCACGCACCCACCCTGGCACCCACCATGGAGCGCACCCTAGCACCCACCCACCTCGGCACGCACCTCAACACCCACCTTGGTGTGCGCACTGCGCCAACCTCTCAAAGACCCTATGTGGTGCGCTCCAAAGTGTACACCTTTGGTGCGCTCCAAGGTGCGCACCTTTGGTGCACACCGAGGTGCACACCAAAGTGTGCACCGAGGTGAGCACCAAAGTGCACTCCAGGGTGCACACCAAGGCGTGCACCTTTGGTGCGGTCAATGCAAACGAATTCGGAAGTTGGGGTCGATGTCCTAATCGCTGCTGCAGACTACACGTATGAGAATCGGACAAATAGCTTTATATAGGGGAGGTGTTGCGTTTGATGGGTCGACTCCCCTGGTTGTGTGCACTGCACCAACTTCAAAGACCCTGTCTTGTTTAAGAAGTCAAAAGTTGGGGTGGATGTCCTAATCATTGCTGCAGTCTACGCATGTATGAGAATCAGACAAATAGCTTATATAGGGGAGGTGTTGCATTCGGTGGGTTGACTCCCCTGGTTGTGCGCACTGCGCCAACCTCAAAGACCCCGCATAGCAGAAGAAGTCGGAAGTCGGATTTTGGTGAGCACCAAGGCGTGCACCTTTGGTGCGGTCAACGCAGACGAATTCAGAAGTTGGGGTGGATGTCCTAATCGTTGTTGCAGGCTACACATGTATGAGAATCAGACAAATAGCTTATATAGGGGAGGTGTTGGGTTTGATGGGTCAACTCCCTTGGTTGTGCGCATTACGCCAACCTCAAAGACCTTGTTTTCGTTAAGAAGTCAAAAGTTGGGGTCAATGTCCTAATGGCTCCTGCAGGCTACACATGTATGAGAATCGGACAAATAGCTTATATAGGGGAGGTGTTGGGTTTGATGGGTCGACTCCCCTGGTTGTGCGCATTACGTCAACCTCAAAGACCTTGTTTTCGTTAAGAAGTCAAAAGTTGGGGTCGATGTCCTAATTGCTCCTGTAGACTACACATGTATGAGAATCAGACAAATAGCTTATATAGGGGAGGTGTTGGGTTTGATGGGTTGACTCCCCTAGTTGTTCGCATTACACCAACCTCAAAGACCTTGTTTTCGTTTAGAAGCCGAAAGTTGGGGTCGATGTCCTAATTGCTCCTGCAGGCTACGCATGTATGAGAATCAGACAAATAGCTTATATAGGGGAGGTGTTGGGTTTGATGGGTCGACTCCCCTGGTTGTGCGCATTGCGCCAACCTCAAAGACCCTGCATTGCGGATGAAGTCGAAAGTCAGAGTTTGGTGTGCTACAAGGTGTGGTCGAAGGTGCTCACCTAGGTGTGCACCTTTGGAGCACAGGAAAAGTGCCCTCCAAAAGTGCGCACCTTTGGAGTGCACAAAAGTGCCCTCCAAAAGTGCGCACCTTTGGAGCGCAGAAAAGTGCCCTCCAAAAGTGCGCACCTTTGGAGCGCAGAAAAGTGCCCTCCAAAAAGTGCCCTCCAAAAGTGCGCACCTTTGGAGCGCAGAAAAGTGCCCTCCAAAAAGTGCCCTCCAAAAGTGCGCACCTTTGGAGCGCAGAAAAGTGCCCTCCAAAAAGTGCCCTCCAAAAGTGCGCACCTTTGGAGCGCAGAAAAGTGCCCTCCAAAAAGTGCCCTCCAAAAGTGCGCACCTTTGGAGCGCAGAAAAGTGCCCTCCAAAAAGTGCCCTCCAAAAGTGCGCACCTTTGGAGCGCAGAAAAGTGCCCTCCAAAAAGTGCCCTCCAAAAGTGCGCACCTTTGGAGCGCAGAAAAGTGCCCTCCAAAAAGTGCCCTCCAAAAGTGCGCACCTTTGGAGCGCAGAAAAGTGCCCTCCAAAAAGTGCCCTCCAAAAGTGCGCACCTTTGGAGCGCAGAAAAGTGCCCTCCAAAAAGTGCCCTCCAAAAGTGCGCACCTTTGGAGCGCAGAAAAGTGCCCTCCAAAAAGTGCCCTCCAAAAGTGCGCACCTTTGGAGCGCAGAAAAGTGCCCTCCAAAAGTGCGCACTTTTGGTGCGCACCAAGGCGCTGGTTCGGTCGTTGCAGGCGAGTTCGGAAGTTGGGGTCGATGTCCTGAGCGGAGGTGCAAACTACACAGGTGTCGGAATCGGACAAATAGCTTATATAGGGGAGGTGTATGCTTCGATGGGTCGACTCCCCAGGTTGAGCGCACCGCGCCAACCTCAAAGACCCTACGGTATGGATGAAGTCGGAAGTTGGGTCCGATGACCGATTCGATTAGTAGGTATGCTCATGAGGTCGGAATTTGGGTCCGATGACCTGCCATGTGCAGGAAGGCGAATGTTGACACTGTGCGTTGCAAGGTGCACACCAAGGCGCTGGTGCGGTCTTTTTAGTCGAGTTCGGAAGTTGGGGTCGATGTCCTGATCGGAGGTGCAAGCTACACAGGTGTGGGAATCGGACAAATAGCTTATATAGGGGAGGTGTATGCTTCGTTGGGTCGACTCCCCGGGTTGAGCGCACCGCGCCAACCTCAAAGACCCTACGGTATGGATGAAGTCGGAAGTTGGGTCCGATGACCGATTCGATATGTAGGCATACTCGCGAGGTCGGAATTTGGGTCCGATGACCTGCCACGTGCAGGAAGGCGAATGTTGGCACTGTGCGTTGCAAGGTGCGCACCAAGGCGCTGGTTCGGTCGTTGGAGGCGAGTTCGGAAGTTGGGGTCGATGTCTTGATCGGAGGTGCAAACTACACAGGTGTGGGAATCGGACAAATAGCTTATATAGGGGAGGTGTATGCTTCGTTGGGTCGACTCCCCGGGTTGAGCGCACCGCGCCAACCTCAAAGACCCTACGGTATGGATGAAGTCGGAAGTTGGGTCCGATGACCGATTCGATATGTAGGCATACTCGCGAGGTCGGAATTTGGGTCCGATGACCTGCCATGTGCAGGAAGGCGAATGTTGGGACTGTGCGTCGCAAGGTGCGCACCAAGGCGCTGGTGCCGTCGTTGCAGTCGAGTTCGGAAGTTGGGGTCGATGTCCTGGTCAGAGGTGCAAACTACACAGGTGTGGGAATCGGACAAATAGCTTATATAGGGGAGGTGTATGCTTCGATGGGTCGACTCCCTGGGTTGAGCGCACCGCGCCAACCTCAAAGACCCTACAGTATGGATGAAGTCGGAAGTTGGGTCCGATGACCGATTCGATACGTAGGCATATTGGCGAGGTCTGAATTTGTGTCCGATGACCTGCCATGCGCAGGAAGGCGGAATTTGGGTCCGATGACCGAGTTGATGGCGTGCCATGCGCAGAAAGGCGGAATTTGGGTCCGATGACCTAGTTGATGTTGATGGCCCGCCATGCACAGGAAGGCGGAATTTGGGTCCGATGACCGATTTGAAGGCGTGCCATACGCAAAAAGGCGGAGTTTGGGTCCGATGACCGAGTTGATATTGATGGCCCGCCATGCGCAGGAAGGCGGAATTTGGGTCCGATGACCTGACATACGCATGGAGTCCGACTCGGGGGCCGATGTTCGATTCGATGACTTGCATTGTGGGTAAAGTCGGAAGTTGTGGTCTTTGACCCGATTCGATGACCAGACTTCGGCTGCTTGAGAATCGGACAAATAACTTATATAGGGGAGGTAGTGTTCTCGAGCATCCTCCCCCCGTGCCCGTTTATGTCGATTGATGCTGGTGCTCGACTGGTTGGAGCGCTCGGATGCAAAAATCTTGCACCAGGATTTATCGATTGTGATGGACACGGCAAGTCTCCTGATTGCTATGCAGGAGCTCATCGTGAATCTCTATGCGGCCTTGGTATGGACTCGACCTGCGGAATGGTTCGGCAATGGTAGTCGCTCCAACACGTCCTTGCAATGGCCACAGAGGTGATTCGACTAGAGCTCCAGTCTAGCTTTTGGGTTGCTTGGCGGACTGGTATAGCCGCGATCGAGTTCCGGCCATGAACGTTTTAGATAGCTCTTGGGCTTTCTGGGACGGAAGTCGGAAGTTTGGGCTGTTGTCCGATTTGATGACCATTCTTCGGATGTGTGAGAATCGGACAAATAACTTATATAGGGGACTGTGTTGTCTCACGCAGCCCCCTCCGTGCCCCTCTATCTCGACCGATGTTGGTGCTTGAAAGGGTTGGGATCGCTCGGATTTATAAACGTGCACCACCATTTGTCGAGTGTGAGGGACGCGGCAGGTCTCCTAAATGCTATGCGGGCGCTCTCTGAGAATCTCTATCCGGCCTCGACACAGACTAGTCTTGCTGAATGGTTTGGCACTGGTAGTCGATCCAACACGTCGTTGTTGTGGCCGCCTAGGCGATTCGATTCGAGCCCCCGTCTAGCTTTTGGGTTGCTTGGCGGATTTTGCCCTATCCGCAAGTGAGCTCGGTCCCTAAACGTTCGAGAAACCCGATTGCTATGCGCCGACTCTCTTTCTTGCGAGCCTCCATCTAGCTTTTGGGTCTCTACGGAACGGAAGTCGGAATCTGGGACCGTTGTTTGATTCGACGAGGCAGACTACGGTTGTGCGAGAATCGGACAAATAACTTATATAGGGGAGGTGTTGACTGGAGCATTCTCCCCCGTGCCCCTCTAACTCGACCAATGCTGGCGCTCGAACGGTGGTAGCGCTCGGATTTTCATTGAGCGCCAGCATTGGTCGATTTAGAGGGGCATGCGAGATTCCCGAATGCTATGCGAGGGCTCTAACGGAAATGTCTATTGGTTTCGGTATGGATGCAATTGCGAGTGGTTCGGCAAAGGTAGTCGTTCCGATGCGTCCATGTCGTGGCCAAATCGATAATTCGATTTGAGCCCTCGTATAGCATTTGGGTCTCTCGATGTGATTCCGCATTCCAGTCCCTTTGGGCACTGCTTGAGCCGCATCCCAGGGGGTTCCCTTCCCAATAATCTGCCTCGCAACCCGATTGCTATGCGGTGAGGCTCCTCGGCCGCCTCGGAACTATCTGTGTATCAGACGCATCGCGGGATAAGGGGTTGGCAACGGTAGTCGCCCCAAGCGCGTCCGATGCTTGGACCATTCCGAGGCGGCCCTGAAGCCTCTTCCGTCTAGCCGTTGGGTCCTTCTCGCCGCATCCCTCGCCTCGCACCCCGATTGCTATGCGGTGAGGCTCCTCGGCCGCCTCGGAACTATCTGTGTATCGGACGCGTCGCGGGATAAGGGGTTGTCACTGGTAGTCGCCCCAAGCGCGTCCGATGCTTGGACCATTTCGAGGCGGCCCTGAAGCCTCTTCCGTCTAGCCGTTGGGTCCTTCTCGCCGCATCCCTCGCCTCGCACCCCGATTGCTATGCGGTGAGGCTCCTCGGCCGCCTCGGAACTATCTGTGTATCGGACGCGTCGCGGGATAAGGGGTTGTCATTGGTAGTCGCCCCAAGCGCGTCCGATGCTTGGACCATTCCGAGGCGGCCCTGAAGCCTCTTCCGTCTAGCCGTTGGGTCCTTCTCGCCGCATCCCTCGCCTCGCACCCCGATTGCTATGCGTTGAGGCTCCTCGGCCGCCTCGGAACTATCTGTGTATCGGACGCGTCGCGGGATAAGGGGTTGTCACTGGTAGTCGCCCCAAGCGCGTCCGATGCTTGGACCATTCCGAGGCGGCCTTGAAGCCTCTTCCGTCTAGCCGTTGGGTCCTTCTCGCCGCATCCCTCGCCTCGCACCCCGATTGCTATGCGGTGAGGCTCCTCGGCCGCCTCGGAACTATCTGTGTATCGGACGCGTCGCGGGATAAGGGGTTGTCACTGGTAGTCGCCCCAAGCGCGTTCGATGCTTGGACCATTCCGAGGCGGCCCTGAAGCCTCTTCCGTCTAGCCGTTGGGTCCTTCTCGCCGCATCCCTCGCCTCGCACCCCGATTGCTATGCGGTGAGGCTCCTCGGCCGCCTTGGAACTATCTGTGTATCGGACGCGTCGCGGGATAAGGGGTTGTCACTGGTAGTCGCCCCAAGCGCGTCCGATGCTTGGACCATTCCGAGGCGGACCCGAAGCCTCTTCCGTCTAGCCGTTGGGTCCTTCTCGCCGCATCCTTCGCCTCGCACCCCGATTGCTATGCGGTGAGGCTCCTCGGCCGCCTCGGAACTATCTGTGTATCGGACGCGTCGCGGGATAAGGGGTTGTCACTGGTAGTCGCCCCAAGCGCGTCCGATGCTTGGACCATTCCGAGGCGGACCCGAAGCCTCTTCCGTCTAGCCGTTGGGTCCTTCTCGCCGCATCCCTCGCCTCGCACCCCGATTGCTATGCGGTGAGGCTCCTCGGCCGCCTTGGAACTATCTGTGTATCGGACGCGTCGCGGGATAAGGGGTTGTCACTGGTAGTCGCCCCAAGCGCGTCCGATGCTTGGACCATTCCGAGGCGGACCCGAAGCCTCTTCCGTCTAGCCGTTGGGTCCTTCTCGCCGCATCCCTCGCCTCGCACCCCGATTGCTATGCGTTGAGGCTCCTCGGCCGCCTCGGAACTATCTGTGTATCGGACGCGTCGCGGGATAAGGGGTTGTCACTGGTAGTCGCCCCAAGCGCGTCCGATGCTTGGACCATTCCGAGGCGGCCCTGAAGCCTCTTCCGTCTAGCCGTTGGGTCCTTCTCGCCGCATCCCTCGCCTCGCACCCCGATTGCTATGCGGTGAGGCTCCTCGGCCGCCTCGGAACTATCTGTGTATCGGACGCGTCGCGGGATAAGGGGTTGTCACTGGTAGTCGCCCCAAGCGCGTTCGATGCTTGGACCATTCCGAGGCGGCCCTGAAGCCTCTTCCGTCTAGCCGTTGGGTCCTTCTCGCCGCATCCCTCGCCTCGCACCCCGATTGCTATGCGGTGAGGCTCCTCGGCCGCCTTGGAACTATCTGTGTATCGGACGCGTCGCGGGATAAGGGGTTGTCACTGGTAGTCGCCCCAAGCGCGTCCGATGCTTGGACCATTCCGAGGCGGACCCGAAGCCTCTTCCGTCTAGCCGTTGGGTCCTTCTCGCCGCATCCTTCGCCTCGCACCCCGATTGCTATGCGGTGAGGCTCCTCGGCCGCCTCGGAACTATCTGTGTATCGGACGCGTCGCGGGATAAGGGGTTGTCACTGGTAGTCGCCCCAAGCGCGTCCGATGCTTGGACCATTCCGAGGCAGACCCGAAGCCTCTTCCGTCTAGCCGTTGGGTCCTTCTCGCCGCATCCCTCGCCTCGCACCCCGATTGCTATGCGGTGAGGCTCCTCGGCCGCCTTGGAACTATCTGTGTATCGGACGCGTCGCGGGATAAGGGGTTGTCACTGGTAGTCGCCCCAAGCGCGTCCGATGCTTGGACCATTCCGAGGCGGACCCGAAGCCTCTTCCGTCTAGCCGTTGGGTCCTTCTCGCCGCATCCCTCGCCTCGCACCCCGATTGCTATGCGGTGAGGCTCCTCGGCCGCCTTGGAACTATCTGTGTATCGGACGCGTCGCGGGATAAGGGGTTGTCACTGGTAGTCGCCCCAAGCGCGTCCGATGCTTGGACCATTCCGAGGCGGCCCCGAAGCCTCTTCCGTGTAGCCGTTGGGTCCTTCTCGCCGCATCCCTCGCCTCGCACCCCGATTGCTATGCGGTGAGGCTCCTCGGCCGCCTTGGAACTATCTGTGTATCGGACGCGTCGCGGGATAAGGGGTTGTCACTGGTAGTCGCCCCAAGCGCGTCCGATGCTTGGACCATTCCGAGGCGGACCTGAAGCCTCTTCCCTCTAGCCGTTGGGGCTTTCTCGCCGCATCCCTCGCCTCGCACCCTGATTGCTATGCTGTGAGGCTCCTCGGCCGCCTTGGAACTATCTGTGTATCGGACGCATCGCGGGATAAGGGGTTGGCAGTGGTAGTCGCCCCAAGCGCATCCGATGCTTGGACCATTCCGAGGCGGCCCTGCAGCCTCTTCCGTCTAGCCGTTGGGGCCATCTCGCCGCATCCCCCACCTCGCACCACGATTGCTATGCGGTGAGGCTCCTTGGCCGCCTCGGAACTATCTGTGTATCGGACGCATCGCGGGATAAGGGGTTGTCACTGGTAGTCGCCCCAAGCGCGTCCGATGCTTGGACTATTCCGAGGCGGCCCTGCAGCCTCTTCCGTCTAGCCGTTGGGGCCATCTCGCTGCATCCCCCACCTCCTCGGCCGCCTCGGAACTATCTGTGTATCGGACGCATCGCGGGATAAGGGGTTGGCAGTGGTAGTCGCCCCAAGCGCGTCCGATGCTTGGACTATTCCGAGGCAGCCCTGCAGCCTCTTCCGTCTAGCCTTTGGGGCCATCTCGCCGCATCCCTCGCCTCGCACCCCGATTGCTATGCGGTGAGGCTCCTCGGCCGCCTGGGAACTATCTTCGTATCGGACGCATCGCGGGATAAGGGGTTGTCACTGGTAGTCGCCCCAAGCGCGTCCGATGCTTGGACTATTCCGAGGCGGCCCTGTGGCCTCTTCCGTCTAGCCGTTGGGGCCATCTCGCCGCATCCCCCACCTCGCACCCCGATTGCTATGCGGTGAGGCTCTTCGGCCGCCTTGGAACTATCTTCGTATCGGACGCATCGCGGGATAAGGGGTTGTCACTGGTAGTGGCCCCAAGCGCGTCCGATGCTTGGACTATTCCGAGGCGGCCCTGCAGCCTCTTCCGTCTAGCCGTTGGGGCCATCTCGCCGCATCCCCCACCTCGCACCCCGATTGCTATGCGGTGAGGCTCCTCGGCCGCCTTGGAACTATCTTCGTATCGGACGCATCGCGGGATAAGGGGTTGTCACTGGTAGTCGCCCCAAGCGCGTCCGATGCTTGGACTATTCCGACGCGGCCCTGTGGCCTCTTCCGTCTAGCCGTTGGGGCCATCTCGCCGCATCCCCCACCTCGCACCCCGATTGCTATGCGGTGAGGCTCCTCGGCCGCCTTGGAACCATCTTCGTATCGGACGCATCGCGGGATAGGGGGCTGTCACTGGTAGTCGCCCCAAGCGTGTCCGATGCTTGGACCATTCCTAGGCGGCCCTGAAGCCTCTTCCGTCTAGCCGTTGGGGCCTTCCCGCCCCATCCCTCGCCTCGCACCCCCGATTGCTATGCGGTGAGGCTCCTCGGCCGCCTTGGAACCATCTGTGTATTGGACGCATCGCGGGATAAGGGGTTGGCACTGGCAGTCGCCCCAAGCGCGTCCGATGCTTGGACCATTCCGAGGTGGCCCTGAAGCCTCTTCCGTCTAGCCGTTGGGGCCTTCCCGCCCCATCCCTCGCCTCGCACCCCGATTGATATGCGGTGAGGCTCCTCGGCCGCCTTGGAACTATCTGTGTATCGGACGCATCGCGGGATAAGGGGTTGGCACTGGTAGTCGTCCCAATCGCATCCGATGCTTGGACCATTCCGAGGCGGCCCTGCAGCCTCTTCCGTTTAGCCGTCGGGGCCTTCCCGCCGCATCCCTCGCCTCGCATCCCGATTCCTATGCGGTGAGTCTTCTCGGCCGCCGCGGAACTATACCTGTTATTGCTACTGCATCCTTCGGCTGGTAACCTCCTCTGCCGCCTTGGAACGTTCTCTTTGTCGGACGCGTCGCGGGATAAGGGGTTGGCACTGGTAGTCGCCCCAAGCGCGCCCGATGCATAGACCGCTCCGAGTCGACCTTGCTTTCAGCCTCTCACATGCATAGACCTCTCTGAGTCGACCCTGCAGCCTCTCACGTTTAGCCTTTGGAATCTCGCCTCACAACATGATTGCTATCCTTGATGCATCCCTTGCCTCGAGCCCTGATTGCTTTCTTGGCTGCATCCCTCCTCTCCTCACAGCCCGGTTGTCATCACTGCTTCATCCGTCGCTTCATGCATTCTGGCTGCTGGGCCCTTCCCACCGCACACCTCGATTGCTATCTCTTCTGCATCACACACCCCGATTGCTATCTCTGCTACATCCCTCGGCTCTCACTTCTGCATCCTTCGCCTCACACCTCGATTGCTATCAATGCTGCATCCGTAACCTCACACCCCGATTGCTATGCGGGGAGGCTCCTTGGCCGCCTTGGAAATTTCTGTGTGTCGGACGCACCGCGGGAT
>NW_026729065.1:125000-150000 GCF_030272615.1 Cryptomeria japonica | reverse complement strand
GCGCATCAAAGGTGCGCAACGCTGGTGCGAACCTGGGAGCGCTCCGATGTGTGCTCCAAGGTGCGGCGTGCACGAAGTCGGACCCCGGTTTGCCCCGGGTGCGCACCTCGCGTGCACCTTGGTGCGCACACCTTGGCTGGGTTGCGCGCCCTGGTGGGCACCATGGTGCGCACCAAGGAGCGCTCCGAAGTGTGCTCCAAGGTGCGGCGTGCACGAAGTCGGAGCCCGGTTTGCCCCGGGTGCGCACCTCGCGTGCACCTTCGCCGCGGTGGGCACCATGGCGTGCACGAAGTCGGAGCCCGGTTTGCCCCGGGTGCGCACCTCGCGTGCACCTTCGCCGGGGTGGGCACCTTGGTGTGCAGACCTTGGCTGGGTTGCGCGCCCTGGTGGGCACCATGGTGCGCACCAAGGAGCGCTCCGAAGTGTGCTCCAAGGTGCGGCCTGCACGAAGTCGGAGCCCGGTTTGCCCCGGGTGTGCACCTCGGGTGGGCACCTTGGTGCGCATGCCTTGCCTGGGCTGCGCACCAGGGCGGGCTCAAGATGGCACCCGCGTTCCTTTTTTTTCACTATCTTTCAAAACGGAAATTTTAAAATCTCATTTTTTTTTGCCTTTTTCTGGAAATTAGTGAAGGCAGCGCATCAAAGGTGCGCACCTCGCTGCCCACCACGGTGCGCAACGCCGGTGGGCACCCGGGAGTGCTTCGAAGTGTGCTCCAAGGTGCTGCATGCACGTTGTCGGAGCCCGGTTTGCCCCGGGTGCGCACCTCGCGTGCACCTTCGTCGGGGTGGGCACCTTGGCTGGGTTTGCCCCGGCTGCGCTCCGAAGCGGGGTTATTGGAGCGCCGCCTCTTTTTTTGTCGGAGCGTTTGGTGGGGTTTCTCGCATTGGCTCTTCCGAGGCCCGGTTGCCACCCTGGCGCGCACGAAGTCGGAAGTAGGGTTAATTGCCCGGGTGCGCACCTTTGCCAGGGTGGGCACCTTACCTGGGCTGCGCACCAGGGCGGGCTCAAGATGGCACGCGCGTTCCGTTTTTTTCACTATCTTTCAAAACGGAAATTTTAAAATCTCCTTTTTTTTTTGCCTTTTCTGGAAATTAGTGAAGGCAGCGCATCAAAGGTGCGCACCTCGCTGCCCACCTTGGTGTGCTCTGAGGTGCGCACCCGGGAGCGCTACGAAGTGTGCTCCAAGGTGCGGCGTGCACGTTGTCGGAGCCCGGTTTGCCCCGGGTGCGCACCTCGCCTGCACCTTGGCCGGGGTGGGCACCTTGGCTGGGTTTGCCCAGGGTGCGCTCCGAAGCGGGGTTACTGGAGCGCCCCCTCTTTTTTTGTCAGAGCGTTTGGTGGGGTTTCTCGCATTGGCTCTTCCCAGGCCCGGTTGTTGGGTGCGCTCCCACCCTGGCGCGCGCGAAGTTGGAAGTTGGGTTAATTGCCCGGGCGCGCACCTTCGCCAGGGTGGGCACCTTGGTGCGCACACCTTGGCTGGGCTGCGCACCAGGGCGGGCTCAAGATGGCACCAGCATTCCCTTTTTCTCACTATCTTTCAAAACGGAAATTTTAAAATCTCGTTTTTTTTTTGCCTTTTATGGAAATTAGTGAAGGCATCGCATCAAAGGTGCGCACCTCGCTGCCCACCTTGGTGTGCTCCGAGGTGCCCACCACGGTGCGCAACGCCGGTGCGAACCCGGGAGCGCCCCGATGTGTGCTCCAAGGTGCGGCGTGCACGAAGTCGGACCCCGGTTTGCCCCGGGTGCGCACCTCGCGTGCACCTTGGTGCGCACACCTTGGCTGGGTTGCGCGGCCTGGTGGGCACCATGGTGCGCACCAAGGAGCGCTCCGAAGTGTGCTCCAAGGTGCGGCGTGCACGAAGTCGGAGCCCGGTTTGCCCCGGGTACGCACCTCGCGTGCACCTTCGCCGGGGTGGGCACCTCGGCTGGGTTGCGCGCCCTGGTGCGCACCAAGGAGCGCTCCGAAGTGTGCTCCAAGGTGCGGCGTGCACGAAGTCGGAGCCCGGTTTGCCCCGGGTGCGCACCTTCGCCGCGGTGCGCACCATGGCGTGCACGAAGTCGGAGCCCGGTTTGCCCCGGGTGCGCACCTCGCGTGCACCTTCGGCGGGGTTGCGCGCCCTGGTGGGCACCATGGTGCGCACCAAGGAGCGCTCCGAAGTGTGCTCCAAGGTGCGGCGTGCACGAAGTCGGAGCCCGGTTTGCCCCGGGTGCGCACCTCGCGTGCACCTTCGGCGGGGTTGCGCGCCCTGGTGGGCACCATGGTGCGCACCAAGGAGCGCTCCGAAGTGTGCTCCAAGGTGCGGCGTGCACGAAGTCGGAGCCCGGTTTGCCCCGGGTGCGCACCTCGCGTGCACCTTCGCCGCGGTGGGCACCATGGCGTGCACGAAGTCGGAGCCCGGTTTGCCCCGGGTGCGCACCTCGCGTGCACCTTCGCCGGGGTGGGCACCTCGGCTGGGTTGCGCGCCCTGGTGCGCACCAAGGAGCGCTCCGAAGTGTGCTCCAAGGTGCGGCGTGCACGAAGTCGGAGCCCGGTTTGCCCCGGGTGCGCACCTCGCGTGCACCTTCGCCAGGGTGGGCACCTCGGTGCGCACACCTTCTCAATGTTTTCTTGCCTTTTCTGGAAATTGGTGAAGGCAGCGCATCAAAGGTGCGCACCTCGGTGTGCTCCGAGGTGCGAACCCGAGAGCGCTCCGAGGTGCCCACGAAGTCGAAAGTCGGGTTAATTGCATTGTTTTCCCCGGGTGCGCTCCGAGGTGCGCAACATCGGCGCGCACCAAGGAGGGCTCCGAAGTGTGCTCCAAGGTGCGCACGATGGCGTGCACCTCTGGTGCGCACGATTCGGAGCTCGGTTTGACCGGGGTGCGCACACCTTGGCTGGGTTGCGCACCTTTTGTGCGCTCCAAGGTGCGCACGAAGTCGGAGCTCGGTTTGCCCCGGGTGCGCACCTTCGCCAGGGTGCGCACCTTGATGCGCACGCCTTGGCTGGGCTGCGCACCTTGGTGGGCGCCATGGTGCGCACCTTTCGTGCGCTCCAAGGTGCGCACGAAGTCGGAGCTCGGTTTGCCCCGGGTGCGCACCTTGGTGGGCGCCATGGTGCACTCCGAGGTGCCCAAGATTGGTGCGCACCAAGGAGCGCTCCGAAGTGCGCTCCAAGGTGCGCGCGAAGTCGAAAGTTGGGTTAATTGTCCGGTTTGCCTCGGGTGCGCACCTTGCGTGCACCTTCGCCAGGGTGGGCGCCTTGGTGCGCACACCTTGGCTGGGCTGCGCACACCTTGGCACCCGCGTTTCCTTCATTTTAAATTTTTTTTTTTTACAATCTCTCAAGTGGGAAATTCTATAATCTCAACTTTTTTTGCCTTTTCAGGAAACTTTTGAATGGAGCGCATCATTGGTGCGCTCCGAAGTGTGCTCCAAAGCTCTCTCCAGCTGCGTGCACCTGCCCCGGCCGCGCACCCGGCCCCGCCCAGCTTCGCTCACCTGTCCCGGGCGTCTGGTGCGGAACCTTAGAGTAAGAAACATCACCGTGCACCTTGGCCAACGTGCGCGACTCGACCGAGCGCGCACTGGCCGAGGTGCACACCGATTTCACCTGGGTGCGCGCGCAGCACCTCGGGCGCACCGGGGTGCGCGCACAACGCCCGGGTTGCACCGTGGCCTGTGTGCTCGGGGCGCCTCGGGTGCGCGCTCGGTGTCGCCCCCGCGCGCGCGGTAGTGCGGGCAGCGCACCCCGGCCCGGCCCGGCCCCGACGAGAACGCAAACGGGCAAAAGGTTTATTCAAATAGCATTGCGACGCCCGGCGAAAAACTAAAAAAGGGTGCAACACCGGGACTTCCCGGGAGGTCACCCATCCCAGTACTACTCCGGCCCAAGCGCGCTTAACTGCGGAGTTCTGATGGGATCCGGTGCACTAACGCTGGTATGATCGCACCCGTTATGAGCTTGTCGCAGTGTGTACTTAGCAAACCGCGACCCACGTGCGAATCCACCCCGGCCACCCACCCCCGTCGAGGTGCACACCCTCCCTCGCGAAGTGCGCCCCGTTCGCCAAGTGTGAGCCCTGCCCGGGTGCGCGCACCTTGCTAGGGCGTCGGGTGTGCACCCGGCCCGGCCTACGTGCGTGCACCTGGAGGGGGCGTCGTGTGCGTGCAGTGTCCCGTCTGCAACGCGGTGCCCACACACCACCTCGGGCGCAACGACCTGCGCTCACATGTGGGCCGAGTGCACCTTGGTGCATGTTCGGGGCGCCTCGGGTGCACGCTCGATCTTGCCCCGGTGCACCAAGGCGCTCGGTTTGCCCCGGGTGCGCACTTGGTGCAAGGTGGGCACCCAAAATAGGGATCAAGCACCAAAACACAAGTTTCGGGATGCAAAATGGGACCCAAGGACCACAAATGCGTTCCAAGACCCATGATGGGTCCACGAGAACAAAAATGTGTTCCGAGACTTAATAAACAAATATTGGGTTTTAGGAGAAGAAACATGCTCTGATGCCCAAAACGAGAATCGACCCCGAAAAGGCCACAGGCCAAAAGTGGGATGCGAGACAAAAAAAAATGGGACCCGAGGACCAAAATTGGGTTCCCAGGTCGAAGACAGGGCAACCGGACAAGAAACGACCTCTAAGGCTCGAAATGAGTCCCGACGACTAAAACTTGACAAGAAGCACCCATCAGGCACCCAACTCGACACCCATGGGATGCCGACCCACCCGGGCTTCCACCTAGCACACCTTGGCACCCACCCACCCTCGCACCCAACCTCGCACCCAACTTAGCACCTTTGAACCCACATTGGCACTCACCCTGACCCTGGCACCTTGGAACCCACATTGGCACTCACCTTGACCCTGGCACCCACCTTTGCACTCACCTTGGGACCCACCCTGGCTCCCACCTCGGCACCCACCCAGACACCCACCTTGGTTCCTTGGCACCCACCTTGGATCCTTGGCACCCACCCCGACACCCACCTTGGCACGCAACTTGGCTACTTGCCACCCACCTTGGCTCCTTGACGCCCACCCCGACAACCACCCCGTGACCTACCCTGGCTAGGGTTGGTGCACACCCACCCTGGTGCCCACCTTGGCACCCACCCTATGACCCACCTTGGCACGCACCTTAGTACCCACCCCGTTACCCACCCTAGGACCCACCCCGTGACCCACCTTGGCCAGGGTGGGTGCCTTGGTGCGCACAACTTGCCTGGGCTGCACACCAGGGCGGGCTCAAGATGGCACCCGCGTTCCGTTTTTTTCACTATCTTTCAAAACGGAAATTTTAAAATCTCATTTTTTTCTTTTTTTTGCCTTTTCTGGAAATTAGTGAAGGCAGCGCATCAAAGGTGCGCAATGCTGGTGCGAACCCGGGAGCGCTCCGATGTGTGCTCCAAGGTGCGGCGTGCACGAAGTCCGAGCCCGGTTTGCCCCGGGTGCGCACCTCGCGTGCACCTTCGCCGGGGTGAGCACCTTGGCTGGGTTGCGCGCCCTGGTGCGTACCAAGGAGCGCTCTGAAGTGTGCTCCAAGGTGCGGCGTGCACGAAGTCGGAGCCCGGTTTGCCCCGGGTGTGCACCTCGGGTGCGCACCTCGCGTGCACCTTCGCTGCGGTGGGCACCTTGGCTGGGTTGCGCGCCTTGGTGGGCACCATGCAGTGCACGAAGTCGGAGCCCGGTTTGCCCCGGGCGCGCACCTCCGCCAGGGTGGGCACCTTGGTGCGCACAACTTGCCTGGGCTGCGCATCAGGAAGGGCTCAAGATGGCACCCGCGTTCCGTTTTTTTCACTATCTTTCAGAACGGAAATTTTAAAATATCGTTTTTTTTTGCCTTTTCTGGAAATTAGTGAAGGCAGCGCATCAAAGGTGCGCAACGCTGGTGCGAACCTGGGAGCGCTCCGATGTGTGCTCCAAGGTGCGGCGTGCACGAAGTCGGAGCCCGGTTTGCCTCGGGTGCGCCCTGGTGGGCACCATGGTGCGCACCAAGGAGCGCTCCGAAGTGTGCTCCAAGGTGCGGCATGCACGAAGTCGGAGCCCGGTTTGCCCCGGGTGTGCACCTCGGGTGGGCACCTTGGTGCGCATGCCTTGCCTGGGCTGCGCACCAGGGCGGGCTCAAGATGGCACCCGCGTTCCTTTTTTTTCACTATCTTTCAAAACGGAAATTTTAAAATCTCATTTTTTTTTGCCTTTTTCTGGAAATTAGTGAAGGCAGCGCATCAAAGGTGCGCACCTCGCTGCCCACCACGGTGCGCAACGCCGGTGGGCACCCGGGAGTGCTTCGAAGTGTGCTCCAAGGTGCTGCGTGCACGTTGTCGGAGCCCGGTTTGCCCCGGGTGCGCACCTCGCGTGCACCTTCGTCGGGGTGGGCACCTTGGCTTGGTTTGCCCCGGCTGCGCTCCGAAGCGGGGTTATTGGAGCGCCGCCTCTTTTTTTGTCGGAGCGTTTGGTGGGGTTTCTCGCATTGGCTCTTCCGAGGCCCGGTTGCCACCCTGGCGCGCACGAAGTCGGAAGTAGGGTTAATTGCCCGGGTGCGCACCTTTGCCAGGGTGGCACCTTACCTGGGCTGCGCACCAGGGCGGGCTCAAGATGGCACGCGCGTTCCGTTTTTTTCACTATCTTTCAAAACGGAAATTTTAAAATCTCCTTTTTTTTTTGCCTTTTCTGGAAATTAGTGAAGGCAGCGCATCAAAGGTGCGCACCTCGCTGCCCACCTTGGTGTGCTCTGAGGTGCGCACCCGGGAGCGCTACGAAGTGTGCTCCAAGGTGCGGCGTGCACGTTGTCGGAGCCCGGTTTGCCCCGGGTGCGCACCTCGCCTGCACCTTGGCCGGGGTGGGCACCTTGGCTGGGTTTGCCCAGGGTGCGCTCCGAAGCGGGGTTACTGGAGCGCCCCCTCTTTTTTTGTCAGAGAGTTTGGTGGGGTTTCTCGCATTGGCTCTTCCCAGGCCCGGTTGTTGGGTGCGCTCCCACCCTGGCGCGCGCGAAGTTGGAAGTTGGGTTAATTGCCCGGGCGCGCACCTTCGCCAGGGTGGGCACCTTGGTGCGCAAACCTTGGCTGGGCTGCGCACCAGGGCGGGCTCAAGATGGCACCAGCATTCCCTTTTTCTCACTATCTTTCAAAACGGAAATTTTAAAATCTCGTTTTTTTTTTGCCTTTTATGGAAATTAGTGAAGGCATCGCATCAAAGGTGCGCACCTCGCTGCCCACCTTGGTGTGCTCCGAGGTGCCCACCACGGTGCGCAACGCCGGTGCGAACCCGGGAGCGCCCCGATGTGTGCTCCAAGGTGCGGCGTGCACGAAGTCGGACCCCGGTTTGCCCCGGGTGCGCACCTCGCGTGCACCTTGGTGCGCACACCTTGGCTGGGTTGCGCGGCCTGGTGGGCACCATGGTGCGCACCAAGGAGCGCTCCGAAGTGTGCTCCAAGGTGCGGCGTGCACGAAGTCGGAGCCCGGTTTGCCCCGGGTGCGCACCTTCGCCGCGGTGGGCACCATGGCGTGCACGAAGTCGGAGCCCGGTTTGCCCCGGGTGCGCACCTCGCGTGCACCTTCGCCGGGGTGGGCACCTCGGCTGGGTTGCGCGCCCTGGTGCGCACCAAGGAGCGCTCTGAAGTGTGCTCCAAGGTGCGGCGTGCACGAAGTCGGAGCCCGGTTTGCCCCGGGTGTGCACCTCGGGTGCGCACCTCGCGTGCACCTTCGCTGCGGTGGGCACCTTGGCTGGGTTGCGCGCCTTGGTGGGCACCATGCAGTGCACGAAGTCGGAGCCCGGATTGCCCCGGGCGCGCACCTCCGCCAGGGTGGGCACCTTGGTGCGCACAACTTGCCTGGGCTGCGCACCAGGAAGGGCTCAAGATGGCACCCGCGTTCCGTTTTTTTCACTATCTTTCAGAACGGAAATTTTAAAATCTCGTTTTTTTTTGCCTTTTCTGGAAATTAGTGAAGGCAGCGCATCAAAGGTGCGCAACGCTGGTGCGAACCTGGGAGCGCTCCGATGTGTGCTCCAAGGTGCGGCGTGCACGAAGTCGGACCCCGGTTTGCCCCGGGTGCGCACCTCGCGTGCACCTTGGTGCGCACACCTTGGCTGGGTTGCGCGCCCTGGTGGGCACCATGGTGCGCACCAAGGAGCGCTCCGAAGTGTGCTCCAAGGTGCGGCGTGCACGAAGTCGGAGCCCGGTTTGCCCCGGGTGCGCACCTCGCGTGCACCTTCGCCGCGGTGGGCACCATGGCGTGCACGAAGTCGGAGCCCGGTTTGCCCCGGGTGCGCACCTCGCGTGCACCTTCGCCGGGGTGGGCACCTTGGTGTGCAGACCTTGGCTGGGTTGCGCGCCCTGGTGGGCACCATGGTGCGCACCAAGGAGCGCTCCGAAGTGTGCTCCAAGGTGCGGCCTGCACGAAGTCGGAGCCCGGTTTGCCCCGGGTGTGCACCTCGGGTGGGCACCTTGGTGCGCATGCCTTGCCTGGGCTGCGCACCAGGGCGGGCTCAAGATGGCACCCGCGTTCCTTTTTTTTCACTATCTTTCAAAACGGAAATTTTAAAATCTCATTTTTTTTTGCCTTTTTCTGGAAATTAGTGAAGGCAGCGCATCAAAGGTGCGCACCTCGCTGCCCACCACGGTGCGCAACGCCGGTGGGCACCCGGGAGTGCTTCGAAGTGTGCTCCAAGGTGCTGCGTGCACGTTGTCGGAGCCCGGTTTGCCCCGGGTGCGCACCTCGCGTGCACCTTCGTCGGGGTGGGCACCTTGGCTGGGTTTGCCCCGGCTGCGCTCCGAAGCGGGGTTATTGGAGCGCCGCCTCTTTTTTTGTCGGAGCGTTTGGTGGGGTTTCTCGCATTGGCTCTTCCGAGGCCCGGTTGCCACCCTGGCGCGCACGAAGTCGGAAGTAGGGTTAATTGCCCGGGTGCGCACCTTTGCCAGGGTGGGCACCTTACCTGGGCTGCGCACCAGGGCGGGCTCAAGATGGCACGCGCGTTCCGTTTTTTTCACTATCTTTCAAAACGGAAATTTTAAAATCTCCTTTTTTTTTTGCCTTTTCTGGAAATTAGTGAAGGCAGCGCATCAAAGGTGCGCACCTCGCTGCCCACCTTGGTGTGCTCTGAGGTGCGCACCCGGGAGCGCTACGAAGTGTGCTCCAAGGTGCGGCGTGCACGTTGTCGGAGCCCGGTTTGCCCCGGGTGCGCACCTCGCCTGCACCTTGGCCGGGGTGGGCACCTTGGCTGGGTTTGCCCAGGGTGCGCTCCGAAGCGGGGTTACTGGAGCGCCCCCTCTTTTTTTGTCAGAGCGTTTGGTGGGGTTTCTCGCATTGGCTCTTCCCAGGCCCGGTTGTTGGGTGCGCTCCCACCCTGGCGCGCGCGAAGTTGGAAGTTGGATTAATTGCCCGGGCGCGCACCTTCGCCAGGGTGGGCACCTTGGTGCGCACACCTTGGCTGGGCTGCGCACCAGGGCGGGCTCAAGATGGCACCAGCATTCCCTTTTTCTCACTATCTTTCAAAACGGAAATTTTAAAATCTCGTTTTTTTTTTGCCTTTTATGGAAATTAGTGAAGGCATCGCATCAAAGGTGCGCACCTCGCTGCCCACCTTGGTGTGCTCCGAGGTGCCCACCACGGTGCGCAACGCCGGTGCGAACCCGGGAGCGCCCCGATGTGTGCTCCAAGGTGCGGCGTGCACGAAGTCGGACCCCGGTTTGCCCCGGGTGCGCACCTCGCGTGCACCTTGGTGCGCACACCTTGGCTGGGTTGCGCGGCCTGGTGGGCACCATGGTGCGCACCAAGGAGCGCTCCGAAGTGTGCTCCAAGGTGCGGCGTGCACGAAGTCGGAGCCCGGTTTGCCCCGGGTACGCACCTCGCGTGCACCTTCGCCGGGGTGGGCACCTCGGCTGGGTTGCGCGCCCTGGTGCGCACCAAGGAGCGCTCCGAAGTGTGCTCCAAGGTGCGGCGTGCACGAAGTCGGAGCCCGGTTTGCCCCGGGTGCGCACCTTCGCCGCGGTGCGCACCATGGCGTGCACGAAGTCGGAGCCCGGTTTGCCCCGGGTGCGCACCTCGCGTGCACCTTCGGCGGGGTTGCGCGCCCTGGTGGGCACCATGGTGCGCACCAAGGAGCGCTCCGAAGTGTGCTCCAAGGTGCGGCGTGCACGAAGTCGGAGCCCGGTTTGCCCCGGGTGCGCACCTCGCGTGCACCTTCGGCGGGGTTGCGCGCCCTGGTGGGCACCATGGTGCGCACCAAGGAGCGCTCCGAAGTGTGCTCCAAGGTGCGGCGTGCACGAAGTCGGAGCCCGGTTTGCCCCGGGTGCGCACCTCGCGTGCACCTTCGCCGCGGTGGGCACCATGGCGTGCACGAAGTCGGAGCCCGGTTTGCCCCGGGTGCGCACCTCGCGTGCACCTTCGCCGGGGTGGGCACCTCGGCTGGGTTGCGCGCCCTGGTGCGCACCAAGGAGCGCTCCGAAGTGTGCTCCAAGGTGCGGCGTGCACGAAGTCGGAGCCCGGTTTGCCCCGGGTGCGCACCTCGCGTGCACCTTCGCCAGGGTGGGCACCTCGGTGCGCACACCTTCTCAATGTTTTCTTGCCTTTTCTGGAAATTGGTGAAGGCAGCGCATCAAAGGTGCGCACCTCGGTGTGCTCCGAGGTGCGAACCCGAGAGCGCTCCGAGGTGCCCACGAAGTCGAAAGTCGGGTTAATTGCATTGTTTTCCCCGGGTGCGCTCCGAGGTGCGCAACATCGGCGCGCACCAAGGAGGGCTCCGAAGTGTGCTCCAAGGTGCGCACGATGGCGTGCACCTCTGGTGCGCACGATTCGGAGCTCGGTTTGACCGGGGTGCGCACACCTTGGCTGGGTTGCGCACCTTTTGTGCGCTCCAAGGTGCGCACGAAGTCGGAGCTCGGTTTGCCCCGGGTGCGCACCTTCGCCAGGGTGCGCACCTTGATGCGCACGCCTTGGCTGGGCTGCGCACCTTGGTGGGCGCCATGGTGCGCACCTTTCGTGCGCTCCAAGGTGCGCACGAAGTCGGAGCTCGGTTTGCCCCGGGTGCGCACCTTGGTGGGCGCCATGGTGCACTCCGAGGTGCCCAAGATTGGTGCGCACCAAGGAGCGCTCCGAAGTGCGCTCCAAGGTGCGCGCGAAGTCGAAAGTTGGGTTAATTGTCCGGTTTGCCTCGGGTGCGCACCTTGCGTGCACCTTCGCCAGGGTGGGCGCCTTGGTGCGCACACCTTGGCTGGGCTGCGCACACCTTGGCACCCGCGTTTCCTTCATTTTAAATTTTTTTTTTTTACAATCTCTCAAGTGGGAAATTCTATAATCTCAACTTTTTTTGCCTTTTCAGGAAACTTTTGAATGGAGCGCATCATTGGTGCGCTCCGAAGTGTGCTCCAAAGCTCTCTCCAGCTGCGTGCACCTGCCCCGGCCGCGCACCCGGCCCCGCCCAGCTTCGCTCACCTGTCCCGGGCGTCTGGTGCGGAACCTTAGAGTAAGAAACATCACCGTGCACCTTGGCCAACGTGCGCGACTCGACCGAGCGCGCACTGGCCGAGGTGCACACCGATTTCACCTGGGTGCGCGCGCAGCACCTCGGGCGCACCGGGGTGCGCGCACAACGCCCGGGTTGCACCGTGGCCTGTGTGCTCGGGGTGCCTCGGGTGCGCGCTCGGTGTCGCCCCCGCGCGCGCGGTAGTGCGGGCAGCGCACCCCGGCCCGGCCCGGCCCCGACGAGAACGCAAACGGGCAAAAGGTTTATTCAAATAGCATTGCGACGCCCGGCGAAAAACTAAAAAAGGGTGCAACACCGGGACTTCCCGGGAGGTCACCCATCCCAGTACTACTCCGGCCCAAGCGCGCTTAACTGCGGAGTTCTGATGGGATCCGGTGCACTAATGCTGGTATGATCGCACCCGTTATGAGCTTGTCGCAGTGTGTACTTAGCAAACCGCGACCCACGTGCGAATCCACCCCGGCCACCCACCCCCGTCGAGGTGCACACCCTCCCTCGCGAAGTGCGCCCCGTTCGCCAAGTGTGAGCCCTGCCCGGGTGCGCGCACCTTGCTAGGGCGTCGGGTGTGCACCCGGCCCGGCCTACGTGCGTGCACCTGGAGGGGGCGTCGTGTGCGTGCAGTGTCCCGTCTGCAACGCGGTGCCCACACACCACCTCGGGCGCAACGACCTGCGCTCACATGTGGGCCGAGTGCACCTTGGTGCATGTTCGGGGCGCCTCGGGTGCACGCTCGATCTTGCCCCGGTGCACCAAGGCGCTCGGTTTGCCCCGGGTGCGCACTTGGTGCAAGGTGGGCACCCAAAATAGGGATCAAGCACCAAAACACAAGTTTCGGGATGCAAAATGGGACCCAAGGACCACAAATGCGTTCCAAGACCCATGATGGGTCCACGAGAACAAAAATGTGTTCCGAGACTTAATAAACAAATATTGGGTTTTAGGAGAAGAAACATGCTCTGATGCCCAAAACGAGAATCGACCCCGAAAAGGCCACAGGCCAAAAGTGGGATGCGAGACAAAAAAAAATGGGACCCGAGGACCAAAATTGGGTTCCCAGGTCGAAGACAGGGCAACCGGACAAGAAACGACCTCTAAGGCTCGAAATGAGTCCCGACGACTAAAACTTGACAAGAAGCACCCATCAGGCACCCAACTCGACACCCATGGGATGCCGACCCACCCGGGCTTCCACCTAGCACACCTTGGCACCCACCCACCCTCGCACCCAACCTCGCACCCAACTTAGCACCTTTGAACCCACATTGGCACTCACCCTGACCCTGGCACCTTGGAACCCACATTGGCACTCACCTTGACCCTGGCACCCACCTTTGCACTCACCTTGGGACCCACCCTGGCTCCCACCTCGGCACCCACCCAGACACCCACCTTGGTTCCTTGGCACCCACCTTGGATCCTTGGCACCCACCCCGACACCCACCTTGGCACGCAACTTGGCTACTTGCCACCCACCTTGGCTCCTTGACGCCCACCCCGACAACCACCCCGTGACCTACCCTGGCTAGGGTTGGTGCACACCCACCCTGGTGCCCACCTTGGCACCCACCCTATGACCCACCTTGGCACGCACCTTAGTACCCACCCCGTTACCCACCCTAGGACCCACCCCGTGACCCACCTTGGCCAGGGTGGGTGCACCCACCCTGGTGCCCACCTTGGCACCCACCCATCCTAGCACCCAGCCTGTGACCGGGCTTGGAACCCAACCTTGCACCCGCACCCGTCTTGGCCAGTGTGGGTGCGCACCCATCCTGGCACCCACGTTGTGACACACCCTTTAACCCACGCACCCTAGCACCCACGTTGGCACCCACCTTGGAACCCAACCTAGCAACTTGGCACCCACCCCGTGACCCACCTTGGCATCCACCATAGCAGTCGCCGACTTGGCACCCACCTCGGCACCCACCTTGACACTTGTGGACCCACCTTGCCACTCACCCTAGCATCGACCCATCCTAGCACCCACCCTGGCACCTTTGCACCCTAGCACTCACCCATCCTAGCACCTAACCTGTGACCCACCTTGACACTCACCCTCGCACCCACCTTGGAACCCAACCTAGCACCCACCCACCCTGACACCAACCCTAGCACCTACCCACCCTTGCACCCACCCTGTGACCCATCTTGGCACCCACCCATCCTACCACTCAACCTATCACCCACCTTCTCACCCACCTTGGCATCCACCTTAGCACCCACCCACACTGGCACCTTGGCACCCACCTCGGGCAAGGTGGGTGCACACCCACCCTGGCACCCAATTTAGAACCCACCGAGCATGTTACCCACCTTGGCACCCACATTGCAGCCCACCCTAGTACCCACCCTATGACCCACATTGGCATCCACACCCTAGCACCCAGGCACCTCGACACCCGCCTTGACACCCACCCTAGCACTGAACCTGTGACCCACCTTGGAACTCACCCTAGAACCCACCCACCCTGTGAACCACCTTGGCATCCACCTTAGCACCCACCCACCTTGGCACCCACTCTAGCACTCACCCATCCTAACACCCAACTTGTTACCCACCTTGGCACCCGCCCTCGCGTCCACCTTGAAACCCACCCTAGCACCCACCCACGCAGGAGCCCACCTTGGCACCCAACCTAACACCCACGCATCCTGGCACCCAACTTGTGACCCACCTTGGAACCCACCCTAGTACCCACCTTTGAACCCACTATATCACCAACCCACCTTGGCACCCACCCTATGACCCTCTTTGGAATCCACCCTAGCACGCACCCACCCTGGCACCCACCATGGAGCGCACCCTAGCACCCACCCACCTCGGCACGCACCTCAACACCCACCTTGGTGTGCGCACTGCGCCAACCTCTCAAAGACCCTATGTGGTGCGCTCCAAAGTGTACACCTTTGGTGCGCTCCAAGGTGCGCACCTTTGGTGCACACCGAGGTGCACACCAAAGTGTGCACCGAGGTGAGCACCAAAGTGCACTCCAGGGTGCACACCAAGGCGTGCACCTTTGGTGCGGTCAATGCAAACGAATTCGGAAGTTGGGGTCGATGTCCTAATCGCTGCTGCAGACTACACGTATGAGAATCGGACAAATAGCTTTATATAGGGGAGGTGTTGCGTTTGATGGGTCGACTCCCCTGGTTGTGTGCACTGCACCAACTTCAAAGACCCTGTCTTGTTTAAGAAGTCAAAAGTTGGGGTGGATGTCCTAATCATTGCTGCAGTCTACGCATGTATGAGAATCAGACAAATAGCTTATATAGGGGAGGTGTTGCATTCGGTGGGTTGACTCCCCTGGTTGTGCGCACTGCGCCAACCTCAAAGACCCCGCATAGCAGAAGAAGTCGGAAGTCGGATTTTGGTGAGCACCAAGGCGTGCACCTTTGGTGCGGTCAACGCAGACGAATTCAGAAGTTGGGGTGGATGTCCTAATCGTTGTTGCAGGCTACACATGTATGAGAATCAGACAAATAGCTTATATAGGGGAGGTGTTGGGTTTGATGGGTCAACTCCCTTGGTTGTGCGCATTACGCCAACCTCAAAGACCTTGTTTTCGTTAAGAAGTCAAAAGTTGGGGTCAATGTCCTAATGGCTCCTGCAGGCTACACATGTATGAGAATCGGACAAATAGCTTATATAGGGGAGGTGTTGGGTTTGATGGGTCGACTCCCCTGGTTGTGCGCATTACGTCAACCTCAAAGACCTTGTTTTCGTTAAGAAGTCAAAAGTTGGGGTCGATGTCCTAATTGCTCCTGTAGACTACACATGTATGAGAATCAGACAAATAGCTTATATAGGGGAGGTGTTGGGTTTGATGGGTTGACTCCCCTAGTTGTTCGCATTACACCAACCTCAAAGACCTTGTTTTCGTTTAGAAGCCGAAAGTTGGGGTCGATGTCCTAATTGCTCCTGCAGGCTACGCATGTATGAGAATCAGACAAATAGCTTATATAGGGGAGGTGTTGGGTTTGATGGGTCGACTCCCCTGGTTGTGCGCATTGCGCCAACCTCAAAGACCCTGCATTGCGGATGAAGTCGAAAGTCAGAGTTTGGTGTGCTACAAGGTGTGGTCGAAGGTGCTCACCTAGGTGTGCACCTTTGGAGCACAGGAAAAGTGCCCTCCAAAAGTGCGCACCTTTGGAGTGCACAAAAGTGCCCTCCAAAAGTGCGCACCTTTGGAGCGCAGAAAAGTGCCCTCCAAAAAGTGCCCTCCAAAAGTGCGCACCTTTGGAGCGCAGAAAAGTGCCCTCCAAAAAGTGCCCTCCAAAAGTGCGCACCTTTGGAGCGCAGAAAAGTGCCCTCCAAAAAGTGCCCTCCAAAAGTGCGCACCTTTGGAGCGCAGAAAAGTGCCCTCCAAAAAGTGCCCTCCAAAAGTGCGCACCTTTGGAGCGCAGAAAAGTGCCCTCCAAAAAGTGCCCTCCAAAAGTGCGCACCTTTGGAGCGCAGAAAAGTGCCCTCCAAAAAGTGCCCTCCAAAAGTGCGCACCTTTGGAGCGCAGAAAAGTGCCCTCCAAAAAGTGCCCTCCAAAAGTGCGCACCTTTGGAGCGCAGAAAAGTGCCCTCCAAAAAGTGCCCTCCAAAAGTGCGCACCTTTGGAGCGCAGAAAAGTGCCCTCCAAAAAGTGCCCTCCAAAAGTGCGCACCTTTGGAGCGCAGAAAAGTGCCCTCCAAAAGTGCGCACTTTTGGTGCGCACCAAGGCGCTGGTTCGGTCGTTGCAGGCGAGTTCGGAAGTTGGGGTCGATGTCCTGAGCGGAGGTGCAAACTACACAGGTGTCGGAATCGGACAAATAGCTTATATAGGGGAGGTGTATGCTTCGATGGGTCGACTCCCCAGGTTGAGCGCACCGCGCCAACCTCAAAGACCCTACGGTATGGATGAAGTCGGAAGTTGGGTCCGATGACCGATTCGATTAGTAGGTATGCTCATGAGGTCGGAATTTGGGTCCGATGACCTGCCATGTGCAGGAAGGCGAATGTTGACACTGTGCGTTGCAAGGTGCACACCAAGGCGCTGGTGCGGTCTTTTTAGTCGAGTTCGGAAGTTGGGGTCGATGTCCTGATCGGAGGTGCAAGCTACACAGGTGTGGGAATCGGACAAATAGCTTATATAGGGGAGGTGTATGCTTCGTTGGGTCGACTCCCCGGGTTGAGCGCACCGCGCCAACCTCAAAGACCCTACGGTATGGATGAAGTCGGAAGTTGGGTCCGATGACCGATTCGATATGTAGGCATACTCGCGAGGTCGGAATTTGGGTCCGATGACCTGCCACGTGCAGGAAGGCGAATGTTGGCACTGTGCGTTGCAAGGTGCGCACCAAGGCGCTGGTTCGGTCGTTGGAGGCGAGTTCGGAAGTTGGGGTCGATGTCTTGATCGGAGGTGCAAACTACACAGGTGTGGGAATCGGACAAATAGCTTATATAGGGGAGGTGTATGCTTCGTTGGGTCGACTCCCCGGGTTGAGCGCACCGCGCCAACCTCAAAGACCCTACGGTATGGATGAAGTCGGAAGTTGGGTCCGATGACCGATTCGATATGTAGGCATACTCGCGAGGTCGGAATTTGGGTCCGATGACCTGCCATGTGCAGGAAGGCGAATGTTGGGACTGTGCGTCGCAAGGTGCGCACCAAGGCGCTGGTGCCGTCGTTGCAGTCGAGTTCGGAAGTTGGGGTCGATGTCCTGGTCAGAGGTGCAAACTACACAGGTGTGGGAATCGGACAAATAGCTTATATAGGGGAGGTGTATGCTTCGATGGGTCGACTCCCTGGGTTGAGCGCACCGCGCCAACCTCAAAGACCCTACAGTATGGATGAAGTCGGAAGTTGGGTCCGATGACCGATTCGATACGTAGGCATATTGGCGAGGTCTGAATTTGTGTCCGATGACCTGCCATGCGCAGGAAGGCGGAATTTGGGTCCGATGACCGAGTTGATGGCGTGCCATGCGCAGAAAGGCGGAATTTGGGTCCGATGACCGAGTTGATGTTGATGGCCCGCCATGCACAGGAAGGCGGAATTTGGGTCCGATGACCGATTTGAAGGCGTGCCATACGCAAAAAGGCGGAGTTTGGGTCCGATGACCGAGTTGATATTGATGGCCCGCCATGCGCAGGAAGGCGGAATTTGGGTCCGATGACCTGACATACGCATGGAGTCCGACTCGGGGGCCGATGTTCGATTCGATGACTTGCATTGTGGGTAAAGTCGGAAGTTGTGGTCTTTGACCCGATTCGATGACCAGACTTCGGCTGCTTGAGAATCGGACAAATAACTTATATAGGGGAGGTAGTGTTCTCGAGCATCCTCCCCCCGTGCCCGTTTATGTCGATTGATGCTGGTGCTCGACTGGTTGGAGCGCTCGGATGCAAAAATCTTGCACCAGGATTTATCGATTGTGATGGACACGGCAAGTCTCCTGATTGCTATGCAGGAGCTCATCGTGAATCTCTATGCGGCCTTGGTATGGACTCGACCTGCGGAATGGTTCGGCAATGGTAGTCGCTCCAACACGTCCTTGCAATGGCCACAGAGGTGATTCGACTAGAGCTCCAGTCTAGCTTTTGGGTTGCTTGGCGGACTGGTATAGCCGCGATCGAGTTCCGGCCATGAACGTTTTAGATAGCTCTTGGGCTTTCTGGGACGGAAGTCGGAAGTTTGGGCTGTTGTCCGATTTGATGACCATTCTTCGGATGTGTGAGAATCGGACAAATAACTTATATAGGGGACTGTGTTGTCTCACGCAGCCCCCTCCGTGCCCCTCTATCTCGACCGATGTTGGTGCTTGAAAGGGTTGGGATCGCTCGGATTTATAAACGTGCACCACCATTTGTCGAGTGTGAGGGACGCGGCAGGTCTCCTAAATGCTATGCGGGCGCTCTCTGAGAATCTCTATCCGGCCTCGACACAGACTAGTCTTGCTGAATGGTTTGGCACTGGTAGTCGATCCAACACGTCGTTGTTGTGGCCGCCTAGGCGATTCGATTCGAGCCCCCGTCTAGCTTTTGGGTTGCTTGGCGGATTTTGCCCTATCCGCAAGTGAGCTCGGTCCCTAAACGTTCGAGAAACCCGATTGCTATGCGCCGACTCTCTTTCTTGCGAGCCTCCATCTAGCTTTTGGGTCTCTACGGAACGGAAGTCGGAATCTGGGACCGTTGTTTGATTCGACGAGGCAGACTACGGTTGTGCGAGAATCGGACAAATAACTTATATAGGGGAGGTGTTGACTGGAGCATTCTCCCCCGTGCCCCTCTAACTCGACCAATGCTGGCGCTCGAACGGTGGTAGCGCTCGGATTTTCATTGAGCGCCAGCATTGGTCGATTTAGAGGGGCATGCGAGATTCCCGAATGCTATGCGAGGGCTCTAACGGAAATGTCTATTGGTTTCGGTATGGATGCAATTGCGAGTGGTTCGGCAAAGGTAGTCGTTCCGATGCGTCCATGTCGTGGCCAAATCGATAATTCGATTTGAGCCCTCGTATAGCATTTGGGTCTCTCGATGTGATTCCGCATTCCAGTCCCTTTGGGCACTGCTTGAGCCGCATCCCAGGGGGTTCCCTTCCCAATAATCTGCCTCGCAACCCGATTGCTATGCGGTGAGGCTCCTCGGCCGCCTCGGAACTATCTGTGTATCAGACGCATCGCGGGATAAGGGGTTGGCAACGGTAGTCGCCCCAAGCGCGTCCGATGCTTGGACCATTCCGAGGCGGCCCTGAAGCCTCTTCCGTCTAGCCGTTGGGTCCTTCTCGCCGCATCCCTCGCCTCGCACCCCGATTGCTATGCGGTGAGGCTCCTCGGCCGCCTCGGAACTATCTGTGTATCGGACGCGTCGCGGGATAAGGGGTTGTCACTGGTAGTCGCCCCAAGCGCGTCCGATGCTTGGACCATTCCGAGGCGGCCCTGAAGCCTCTTCCGTCTAGCCGTTGGGTCCTTCTCGCCGCATCCCTCGCCTCGCACCCCGATTGCTATGCGGTGAGGCTCCTCGGCCGCCTCGGAACTATCTGTGTATCGGACGCGTCGCGGGATAAGGGGTTGTCATTGGTAGTCGCCCCAAGCGCGTCCGATGCTTGGACCATTCCGAGGCGGCCCTGAAGCCTCTTCCGTCTAGCCGTTGGGTCCTTCTCGCCGCATCCCTCGCCTCGCACCCCGATTGCTATGCGGTGAGGCTCCTCGGCCGCCTCGGAACTATCTGTGTATCGGACGCGTCGCGGGATAAGGGGTTGTCACTGGTAGTCGCCCCAAGCGCGTCCGATGCTTGGACCATTCCGAGGCGGCCCTGAAGCCTCTTCCGTCTAGCCGTTGGGTCCTTCTCGCCGCATCCCTCGCCTCGCACCCCGATTGCTATGCGGTGAGGCTCCTCGGCCGCCTCGGAACTATCTGTGTATCGGACGCGTCGCGGGATAAGGGGTTGTCACTGGTAGTCGCCCCAAGCGCGTTCGATGCTTGGACCATTCCGAGGCGGCCCTGAAGCCTCTTCCGTCTAGCCGTTGGGTCCTTCTCGCCGCATCCCTCGCCTCGCACCCCGATTGCTATGCGGTGAGGCTCCTCGGCCGCCTTGGAACTATCTGTGTATCGGACGCGTCGCGGGATAAGGGGTTGTCACTGGTAGTCGCCCCAAGCGCGTCCGATGCTTGGACCATTCCGAGGCGGACCCGAAGCCTCTTCCGTCTAGCCGTTGGGTCCTTCTCGCCGCATCCTTCGCCTCGCACCCCGATTGCTATGCGGTGAGGCTCCTCGGCCGCCTCGGAACTATCTGTGTATCGGACGCGTCGCGGGATAAGGGGTTGTCACTGGTAGTCGCCCCAAGCGCGTCCGATGCTTGGACCATTCCGAGGCGGACCCGAAGCCTCTTCCGTCTAGCCGTTGGGTCCTTCTTGCCGCATCCCTCGCCTCGCACCCCGATTGCTATGCGGTGAGGCTCCTCGGCCGCCTTGGAACTATCTGTGTATCGGACGCGTCGCGGGATAAGGGGTTGTCACTGGTAGTCGCCCCAAGCGCGTCCGATGCTTGGACCATTCCGAGGCGGACCCGAAGCCTCTTCCGTCTAGCCGTTGGGTCCTTCTCGCCGCATCCCTCGCCTCGCACCCCGATTGCTATGCGGTGAGGCTCCTCGGCCGCCTTGGAACTATCTGTGTATCGGACGCGTCGCGGGATAAGGGGTTGTCACTGGTAGTCGCCCCAAGCGCGTCCGATGCTTGGACCATTCCGAGGCGGACCCGAAGCCTCTTCCGTCTAGCCGTTGGGTCCTTCTCGCCGCATCCCTCGCCTCGCACCCCGATTGCTATGCGGTGAGGCTCCTCGGCCGCCTTGGAACTATCTGTGTATCGGACGCGTCGCGGGATAAGGGGTTGTCACTGGTAGTCGCCCCAAGCGCGTCCGATGCTTGGACCATTCCGAGGCGGCCCCGAAGCCTCTTCCGTCTAGCCGTTGGGTCCTTCTCGCCGCATCCCTCGCCTCGCACCCCGATTGCTATGCGGTGAGGCTCCTCGGCCGCCTTGGAACTATCTGTGTATCGGACGCGTCGCGGGATAAGGGGTTGTCACTGGTAGTCGCCCCAAGCGCGTCCGATGCTTGGACCATTCCGAGGCGGCCCCGAAGCCTCTTCCGTGTAGCCGTTGGGTCCTTCTCGCCGCATCCCTCGCCTCGCACCCCGATTGCTATGCGGTGAGGCTCCTCGGCCGCCTTGGAACTATCTGTGTATCGGACGCGTCGCGGGATAAGGGGTTGTCACTGGTAGTCGCCCCAAGCGCGTCCGATGCTTGGACCATTCCGAGGCGGACCTGAAGCCTCTTCCCTCTAGCCGTTGGGGCTTTCTCGCCGCATCCCTCGCCTCGCACCCTGATTGCTATGCTGTGAGGCTCCTCGGCCGCCTTGGAACTATCTGTGTATCGGACGCATCGCGGGATAAGGGGTTGGCAGTGGTAGTCGCCCCAAGCGCATCCGATGCTTGGACCATTCCGAGGCGGCCCTGCAGCCTCTTCCGTCTAGCCGTTGGGACCATCTCGCCGCATCCCCCACCTCGCACCACGATTGCTATGCGGTGAGGCTCCTTGGCCGCCTCGGAACTATCTGTGTATCGGACGCATCGCGGGATAAGGGGTTGTCACTGGTAGTCGCCCCAAGCGCGTCCGATGCTTGGACTATTCCGAGGCGGCCCTGCAGCCTCTTCCGTCTAGCCGTTGGGGCCATCTCGCTGCATCCCCCACCTCCTCGGCCGCCTCGGAACTATCTGTGTATCGGACGCATCGCGGGATAAGGGGTTGGCAGTGGTAGTCACCCCAAGCGCGTCCGATGCTTGGACTATTCCGAGGCAGCCCTGCAGCCTCTTCCGTCTAGCCTTTGGGGCCATCTCGCCGCATCCCTCGCCTCGCACCCCGATTGCTATGCGGTGAGGCTCCTCGGCCGCCTGGGAACTATCTTCGTATCGGACGCATCGCGGGATAAGGGGTTGTCACTGGTAGTCGCCCCAAGCGCGTCCGATGCTTGGACTATTCCGAGGCGGCCCTGTGGCCTCTTCCGTCTAGCCGTTGGGGCCATCTCGCCGCATCCCCCACCTCGCACCCCGATTGCTATGCGGTGAGGCTCTTCGGCCGCCTTGGAACTATCTTCGTATCGGACGCATCGCGGGATAAGGGGTTGTCACTGGTAGTGGCCCCAAGCGCGTCCGATGCTTGGACTATTCCGAGGCGGCCCTGCAGCCTCTTCCGTCTAGCCGTTGGGGCCATCTCGCCGCATCCCCCACCTCGCACCCCGATTGCTATGCGGTGAGGCTCCTCGGCCGCCTTGGAACTATCTTCGTATCGGACGCATCGCGGGATAAGGGGTTGTCACTGGTAGTCGCCCCAAGCGCGTCCGATGCTTGGACTATTCCGACGCGGCCCTGTGGCCTCTTCCGTCTAGCCGTTGGGGCCATCTCGCCGCATCCCCCACCTCGCACCCCGATTGCTATGCGGTGAGGCTCCTCAGCCGCCTTGGAACCATCTTCGTATCGGACGCATCGCGGGATAGGGGGCTGTCACTGGTAGTCGCCCCAAGCGTGTCCGATGCTTGGACCATTCCTAGGCGGCCCTGAAGCCTCTTCCGTCTAGCCGTTGGGGCCTTCCCGCCCCATCCCTCGCCTCGCACCCCCGATTGCTATGCGGTGAGGCTCCTCGGCCGCCTTGGAACCATCTGTGTATCGGACGCATCGCGGGATAAGGGGTTGGCACTGGCAGTCGCCCCAAGCGCGTCCGATGCTTGGACCATTCCGAGGTGGCCCTGAAGCCTCTTCCGTCTAGCCGTTGGGGCCTTCCCGCCCCATCCCTCGCCTCGCACCCCGATTGATATGCGGTGAGGCTCCTCGGCCGCCTTGGAACTATCTGTGTATCGGACGCATCGCGGGATAAGGGGTTGGCACTGGTAGTCGTCCCAATCGCATCCGATGCTTGGACCATTCCGAGGCGGCCCTGCAGCCTCTTCCGTTTAGCCGTCGGGGCCTTCCCGCCGCATCCCTCGCCTCGCATCCCGATTCCTATGCGGTGAGTCTTCTCGGCCGCCGCGGAACTATACCTGTTATTGCTACTGCATCCTTCGGCTGGTAACCTCCTCTGCCGCCTTGGAACGTTCTCTTTGTCGGACGCGTCGCGGGATAAGGGGTTGGCACTGGTAGTCGCCCCAAGCGCGCCCGATGCATAGACCGCTCCGAGTCGACCTTGCTTTCAGCCTCTCACATGCATAGACCTCTCTGAGTCGACCCTGCAGCCTCTCACGTTTAGCCTTTGGAATCTCGCCTCACAACATGATTGCTATCCTTGATGCATCCCTTGCCTCGAGCCCTGATTGCTTTCTTGGCTGCATCCCTCCTCTCCTCACAGCCCGGTTGTCATCACTGCTTCATCCGTCGCTTCATGCATTCTGGCTGCTGGGCCCTTCCCACCGCACACCTCGATTGCTATCTCTTCTGCATCACACACCCCGATTGCTATCTCTGCTACATCCCTCGGCTCTCACTTCTGCATCCTTCGCCTCACACCTCGATTGCTATCAATGCTGCATCCGTAACCTCACACCCCGATTGCTATGCGGGGAGGCTCCTTGGCCGCCTTGGAAATTTCTGTGTGTCGGACGCACCGCGGGATAAGGGGTTGGCACTGGTAGTCGCCCCAAGTGCGCCCGATTCTTAGACCGCTTCGAGGTGACCTCGTAGCCTCTTTCGTCCAGGCTTCCTGCCTTCAACGCCCTTTTTACACCTCGATTGCTATGCGCGGGCTCGTTGGCGTCTATCACCTCTCTGCGAAGAGTGGCACGATGATTGTTGGGGTAAATCGTAGCAGTCCGATCTCTGGCCTTGGGCCATTGTGAGGGCTGATCGATTTCCTGTGCGCATCTCGTGTTCGCCCAGTAACAGACTCGACGACTTGTAATCGGTCTTGTTCCCGATTGTTCCTGGAGGTAGTCTTCGGAACTCTTGGATTTGACCTGTCACTCGAACTGTCCTCTTCCGAGGATGCTTGTGTGTGTGTGCTTGTGCCATTTCCTTGGCGGTATTAACGAGATATTAAAGAGCGGAGTGAGCGCCTCGCCCAGCTATGTTTGGGGCTCTCACTCCCTTACCCGGTGTGCGACCGCTTTGCACGTAGGTTGCGGAGCATCGCGACTCTTTCGATGTTTGGCGGTTGTCTTCCGGTGATGCGTTGGTCCCGAAGTGCACGTTACTAGCATTTCTGCCATTGTTCTCGATCTTTGGCACGTTCCTTCGTTGCAATTGGATATATATCTCCGTTTATACGCGCAGGCTTCTCCCGCCTATTCAGCGCTGTCCCACTCTCAGCACTCTCGTGGTCTCCTTGGCTTCTCTCTCCCGTGAGCGAGCTCTCTTCTCGAGTCTTTTCCATGTCCCATGGAGGTTGCCTTGCGAAATTCGGGCACACAAACGTGACCGGATAAGAGCGGAATTGCCTATGAGGAGAAGCTCACCTTAGGGAGCAGCAATGCCGAGTGTTTCGACAGAGGGTAGAGGGGGCGTTGTTTGGGCGGTTGCACAAAAGAGTGCTACGTTTGCACTGAAGGTTGCTTCTTCGTCTCCGACGAACTCTTCGAGGCAAAAAAGCTTGTTTACGGGGTCGAGGTGGGACTGTTCGTGCGAGTTGCGCCACCAAAAGTGCGTAGGGGGCATATACCTGGGAAATGGATGTCTCTGAGTGGCCTTACTCGGTCGCGTGCACGGTGCATTCTCTAACGGCAGGACTGTCGCGAGCATGTGCGGTTCGGATGTTTTCGGGTAAAGGGTTCCGTACGGGATGTTCTTCCCAGGCTCCTGTGAACCGAGACTCTGCATCGTCATGCTCCGGCTCCCGTGGGTGCTTCATGCCTCGTCGAGCTGTTTGTCGTGGACGATTAAGGCCGAGGCCTTCCTTCGAGAGGGGAATTGTTCAGGCTGGTCGAGGCGGGATTGTTCGTGCGGGGTGCACCACCAAAAGTGCGTAGGGGGCATATGCCTGGGAAATGGATGTCTCTGAGTGGCCTTACTCGGTCGCGTGCACGGTG
>NW_026729065.1:92500-115000 GCF_030272615.1 Cryptomeria japonica | reverse complement strand
TTGGAAGTTGGGTTAATTGCCCGGGCGCGCACCTTCGCCAGGGTGGGCACCTTGGTGCGCACACCTTGGCTGGGCTGCGCACCAGGGCGGGCTCAAGATGGCACCAGCATTCCCTTTTTCTCACTATCTTTCAAAACGGAAATTTTAAAATCTCGTTTTTTTTTTGCCTTTTATGGAAATTAGTGAAGGCATCGCATCAAAGGTGCGCACCTCGCTGCCCACCTTGGTGTGCTCCGAGGTGCCCACCACGGTGCGCAACGCCGGTGCGAACCCGGGAGCGCCCCGATGTGTGCTCCAAGGTGCGGCGTGCACGAAGTCGGACCCCGGTTTGCCCCGGGTGCGCACCTCGCGTGCACCTTGGTGCGCACACCTTGGCTGGGTTGCGCGGCCTGGTGGGCACCATGGTGCGCACCAAGGAGCGCTCCGAAGTGTGCTCCAAGGTGCGGCGTGCACGAAGTCGGAGCCCGGTTTGCCCCGGGTACGCACCTCGCGTGCACCTTCGCCGGGGTGGGCACCTCGGCTGGGTTGCGCGCCCTGGTGCGCACCAAGGAGCGCTCCGAAGTGTGCTCCAAGGTGCGGCGTGCACGAAGTCGGAGCCCGGTTTGCCCCGGGTGCGCACCTTCGCCGCGGTGCGCACCATGGCGTGCACGAAGTCGGAGCCCGGTTTGCCCCGGGTGCGCACCTCGCGTGCACCTTCGGCGGGGTTGCGCGCCCTGGTGGGCACCATGGTGCGCACCAAGGAGCGCTCCGAAGTGTGCTCCAAGGTGCGGCGTGCACGAAGTCGGAGCCCGGTTTGCCCCGGGTGCGCACCTCGCGTGCACCTTCGGCGGGGTTGCGCGCCCTGGTGGGCACCATGGTGCGCACCAAGGAGCGCTCCGAAGTGTGCTCCAAGGTGCGGCGTGCACGAAGTCGGAGCCCGGTTTGCCCCGGGTGCGCACCTCGCGTGCACCTTCGCCGCGGTGGGCACCATGGCGTGCACGAAGTCGGAGCCCGGTTTGCCCCGGGTGCGCACCTCGCGTGCACCTTCGCCGGGGTGGGCACCTCGGCTGGGTTGCGCGCCCTGGTGCGCACCAAGGAGCGCTCCGAAGTGTGCTCCAAGGTGCGGCGTGCACGAAGTCGGAGCCCGGTTTGCCCCGGGTGCGCACCTCGCGTGCACCTTCGCCAGGGTGGGCACCTCGGTGCGCACACCTTCTCAATGTTTTCTTGCCTTTTCTGGAAATTGGTGAAGGCAGCGCATCAAAGGTGCGCACCTCGGTGTGCTCCGAGGTGCCCACGAAGTCGAAAGTCGGGTTAATTGCATTGTTTTCCCCGGGTGCGCTCCGAGGTGCGCAACATCGGCGCGCACCAAGGAGGGCTCCGAAGTGTGCTCCAAGGTGCGCACGATGGCGTGCACCTCTGGTGCGCACGATTCGGAGCTCGGTTTGACCGGGGTGCGCACACCTTGGCTGGGTTGCGCACCTTTTGTGCGCTCCAAGGTGCGCACGAAGTCGGAGCTCGGTTTGCCCCGGGTGCGCACCTTCGCCAGGGTGCGCACCTTGATGCGCACGCCTTGGCTGGGCTGCGCACCTTGGTGGGCGCCATGGTGCGCACCTTTCGTGCGCTCCAAGGTGCGCACGAAGTCGGAGCTCGGTTTGCCCCGGGTGCGCACCTTGGTGGGCGCCATGGTGCACTCCGAGGTGCCCAAGATTGGTGCGCACCAAGGAGCGCTCCGAAGTGCGCTCCAAGGTGCGCGCGAAGTCGAAAGTTGGGTTAATTGTCCGGTTTGCCTCGGGTGCGCACCTTGCGTGCACCTTCGCCAGGGTGGGCGCCTTGGTGCGCACACCTTGGCTGGGCTGCGCACACCTTGGCACCCGCGTTTCCTTCATTTTAAATTTTTTTTTTTTACAATCTCTCAAGTGGGAAATTCTATAATCTCAACTTTTTTTGCCTTTTCAGGAAACTTTTGAATGGAGCGCATCATTGGTGCGCTCCGAAGTGTGCTCCAAAGCTCTCTCCAGCTGCGTGCACCTGCCCCGGCCGCGCACCCGGCCCCGCCCAGCTTCGCTCACCTGTCCCGGGCGTCTGGTGCGGAACCTTAGAGTAAGAAACATCACCGTGCACCTTGGCCAACGTGCGCGACTCGACCGAGCGCGCACTGGCCGAGGTGCACACCGATTTCACCTGGGTGCGCGCGCAGCACCTCGGGCGCACCGGGGTGCGCGCACAACGCCCGGGTTGCACCGTGGCCTGTGTGCTCGGGGCGCCTCGGGTGCGCGCTCGGTGTCGCCCCCGCGCGCGCGGTAGTGCGGGCAGCGCACCCCGGCCCGGCCCGGCCCCGACGAGAACGCAAACGGGCAAAAGGTTTATTCAAATAGCATTGCGATGCCCGGCGAAAAACTAAAAAAGGGTGCAACACCGGGACTTCCCGGGAGGTCACCCATCCCAGTACTACTCCGGCCCAAGCGCGCTTAACTGCGGAGTTCTGATGGGATCCGGTGCACTAACGCTGGTATGATCGCACCCGTTATGAGCTTGTCGCAGTGTGTACTTAGCAAACCGCGACCCACGTGCGAATCCACCCCGGCCACCCACCCCCGTCGAGGTGCACACCCTCCCTCGCGAAGTGCGCCCCGTTCGCCAAGTGTGAGCCCTGCCCGGGTGCGCGCACCTTGCTAGGGCGTCGGGTGTGCACCCGGCCCGGCCTACGTGCGTGCACCTGTAGGGGGCGTCGTGTGCGTGCAGTGTCCCGTCTGCAACGCGGTGCCCACACACCACCTCGGGCGCAACGACCTGCGCTCACATGTGGGCCGAGTGCACCTTGGTGCATGTTCGGGGCGCCTCGGGTGCACGCTCGATCTTGCCCCGGTGCACCAAGGCGCTCGGTTTGCCCCGGGTGCGCACTTGGTGCAAGGTGGGCACCCAAAATAGGGATCAAGCACCAAAACACAAGTTTCGGGATGCAAAATGGGACCCAAGGACCACAAATGCGTTCCAAGACCCATGATGGGTCCACGAGAACAAAAATGTGTTCCGAGACTTAATAAACAAATATTGGGTTTTAGGAGAAGAAACATGCTCTGATGCCCAAAACGAGAATCGACCCCGAAAAGGCCACAGGCCAAAAGTGGGATGCGAGACAAAAAAAAATGGGACCCGAGGACCAAAATTGGGTTCCCAGGTCGAAGACAGGGCAACCGGACAAGAAACGACCTCTAAGGCTCGAAATGAGTCCCGACGACTAAAACTTGACAAGAAGCACCCATCAGGCACCCAACTCGACACCCATGGGATGCCGACCCACCCGGGCTTCCACCTAGCACACCTTGGCACCCACCCACCCTCGCACCCAACCTCGCACCCAACTTAGCACCTTTGAACCCACATTGGCACTCACCCTGACCCTGGCACCTTGGAACCCACATTGGCACTCACCTTGACCCTGGCACCCACCTTTGCACTCACCTTGGGACCCACCCTGGCTCCCACCTCGGCACCCACCCAGACACCCACCTTGGTTCCTTGGCACCCACCTTGGATCCTTGGCACCCACCCCGACACCCACCTTGGCACGCAACTTGGCTACTTGCCACCCACCTTGGCTCCTTGACGCCCACCCCGACAACCACCCCGTGACCTACCCTGGCTAGGGTTGGTGCACACCCACCCTGGTGCCCACCTTGGCACCCACCCTATGACCCACCTTGGCACGCACCTTAGTACCCACCCCGTTACCCACCCTAGGACCCACCCCGTGACCCACCTTGGCCAGGGTGGGTGCCTTGGTGCGCACAACTTGCCTGGGCTGCACACCAGGGCGGGCTGAAGATGGCACCCGCGTTCCGTTTTTTTCACTATCTTTCAAAACGGAAATTTTAAAATCTCATTTTTTTCTTTTTTTTGCCTTTTCTGGAAATTAGTGAAGGCAGCGCATCAAAGGTGCGCAATGCTGGTGCGAACCCGGGAGCGCTCCGATGTGTGCTCCAAGGTGCGGCGTGCACGAAGTCCGAGCCCGGTTTGCCCCGGGTGCGCACCTCGCGTGCACCTTCGCCGGGGTGAGCACCTTGGCTGGGTTGCGCGCCCTGGTGCGTACCAAGGAGCGCTCTGAAGTGTGCTCCAAGGTGCGGCGTGCACGAAGTCGGAGCCCGGTTTGCCCCGGGTGTGCACCTCGGGTGCGCACCTCGCGTGCACCTTCGCTGCGGTGGGCACCTTGGCTGGGTTGCGCGCCTTGGTGGGCACCATGCAGTGCACGAAGTCGGAGCCCGGTTTGCCCCGGGCGCGCACCTCCGCCAGGGTGGGCACCTTGGTGCGCACAACTTGCCTGGGCTGCGCATCAGGAAGGGCTCAAGATGGCACCCGCGTTCCGTTTTTTTCACTATCTTTCAGAACGGAAATTTTAAAATATCGTTTTTTTTTGCCTTTTCTGGAAATTAGTGAAGGCAGCGCATCAAAGGTGCGCAACGCTGGTGCGAACCTGGGAGCGCTCCGATGTGTGCTCCAAGGTGCGGCGTGCACGAAGTCGGAGCCCGGTTTGCCTCGGGTGCGCCCTGGTGGGCACCATGGTGCGCACCAAGGAGCGCTCCGAAGTGTGCTCCAAGGTGCGGCCTGCACGAAGTCGGAGCCCGGTTTGCCCCGGGTGTGCACCTCGGGTGGGCACCTTGGTGCGCATGCCTTGCCTGGGCTGCGCACCAGGGCGGGCTCAAGATGGCACCCGCGTTCCTTTTTTTTCACTATCTTTCAAAACGGAAATTTTAAAATCTCATTTTTTTTTGCCTTTTTCTGGAAATTAGTGAAGGCAGCGCATCAAAGGTGCGCACCTCGCTGCCCACCACGGTGCGCAACGCCGGTGGGCACCCGGGAGTGCTTCGAAGTGTGCTCCAAGGTGCTGCGTGCACGTTGTCGGAGCCCGGTTTGCCCCGGGTGCGCACCTCGCGTGCACCTTCGTCGGGGTGGGCACCTTGGCTTGGTTTGCCCCGGCTGCGCTCCGAAGCGGGGTTATTGGAGCGCCGCCTCTTTTTTTGTCGGAGCGTTTGGTGGGGTTTCTCGCATTGGCTCTTCCGAGGCCCGGTTGCCACCCTGGCGCGCACGAAGTCGGAAGTAGGGTTAATTGCCCGGGTGCGCACCTTTGCCAGGGTGGCACCTTACCTGGGCTGCGCACCAGGGCGGGCTCAAGATGGCACGCGCGTTCCGTTTTTTTCACTATCTTTCAAAACGGAAATTTTAAAATCTCCTTTTTTTTTTGCCTTTTCTGGAAATTAGTGAAGGCAGCGCATCAAAGGTGCGCACCTCGCTGCCCACCTTGGTGTGCTCTGAGGTGCGCACCCGGGAGCGCTACGAAGTGTGCTCCAAGGTGCGGCGTGCACGTTGTCGGAGCCCGGTTTGCCCCGGGTGCGCACCTCGCCTGCACCTTGGCCGGGGTGGGCACCTTGGCTGGGTTTGCCCAGGGTGCGCTCCGAAGCGGGGTTACTGGAGCGCCCCCTCTTTTTTTGTCAGAGAGTTTGGTGGGGTTTCTCGCATTGGCTCTTCCCAGGCCCGGTTGTTGGGTGCGCTCCCACCCTGGCGCGCGCGAAGTTGGAAGTTGGGTTAATTGCCCGGGCGCGCACCTTCGCCAGGGTGGGCACCTTGGTGCGCAAACCTTGGCTGGGCTGCGCACCAGGGCGGGCTCAAGATGGCACCAGCATTCCCTTTTTCTCACTATCTTTCAAAACGGAAATTTTAAAATCTCGTTTTTTTTTTGCCTTTTATGGAAATTAGTGAAGGCATCGCATCAAAGGTGCGCACCTCGCTGCCCACCTTGGTGTGCTCCGAGGTGCCCACCACGGTGCGCAACGCCGGTGCGAACCCGGGAGCGCCCCGATGTGTGCTCCAAGGTGCGGCGTGCACGAAGTCGGACCCCGGTTTGCCCCGGGTGCGCACCTCGCGTGCACCTTGGTGCGCACACCTTGGCTGGGTTGCGCGGCCTGGTGGGCACCATGGTGCGCACCAAGGAGCGCTCCGAAGTGTGCTCCAAGGTGCGGCGTGCACGAAGTCGGAGCCCGGTTTGCCCCGGGTGCGCACCTTCGCCGCGGTGGGCACCATGGCGTGCACGAAGTCGGAGCCCGGTTTGCCCCGGGTGCGCACCTCGCGTGCACCTTCGCCGGGGTGGGCACCTCGGCTGGGTTGCGTGCCCTGGTGCGCACCAAGGAGCGCTCTGAAGTGTGCTCCAAGGTGCGGCGTGCACGAAGTCGGAGCCCGGTTTGCCCCGGGTGTGCACCTCGGGTGCGCACCTCGCGTGCACCTTCGCTGCGGTGGGCACCTTGGCTGGGTTGCGCGCCTTGGTGGGCACCATGCAGTGCACGAAGTCGGAGCCCGGATTGCCCCGGGCGCGCACCTCCGCCAGGGTGGGCACCTTGGTGCGCACAACTTGCCTGGGCTGCGCACCAGGAAGGGCTCAAGATGGCACCCGCGTTCCGTTTTTTTCACTATCTTTCAGAACGGAAATTTTAAAATCTCGTTTTTTTTTGCCTTTTCTGGAAATTAGTGAAGGCAGCGCATCAAAGGTGCGCAACGCTGGTGCGAACCTGGGAGCGCTCCGATGTGTGCTCCAAGGTGCGGCGTGCACGAAGTCGGACCCCGGTTTGCCCCGGGTGCGCACCTCGCGTGCACCTTGGTGCGCACACCTTGGCTGGGTTGCGCGCCCTGGTGGGCACCATGGTGCGCACCAAGGAGCGCTCCGAAGTGTGCTCCAAGGTGCGGCGTGCACGAAGTCGGAGCCCGGTTTGCCCCGGGTGCGCACCTCGCGTGCACCTTCGCCGCGGTGGGCACCATGGCGTGCACGAAGTCGGAGCCCGGTTTGCCCCGGGTGCGCACCTCGCGTGCACCTTCGCCGGGGTGGGCACCTTGGTGTGCAGACCTTGGCTGGGTTGCGCGCCCTGGTGGGCACCATGGTGCGCACCAAGGAGCGCTCCGAAGTGTGCTCCAAGGTGCGGCCTGCACGAAGTCGGAGCCCGGTTTGCCCCGGGTGTGCACCTCGGGTGGGCACCTTGGTGCGCATGCCTTGCCTGGGCTGCGCACCAGGGCGGGCTCAAGATGGCACCCGCGTTCCTTTTTTTTCACTATCTTTCAAAACGGAAATTTTAAAATCTCATTTTTTTTTGCCTTTTTCTGGAAATTAGTGAAGGCAGCGCATCAAAGGTGCGCACCTCGCTGCCCACCACGGTGCGCAACGCCGGTGGGCACCCGGGAGTGCTTCGAAGTGTGCTCCAAGGTGCTGCGTGCACGTTGTCGGAGCCCGGTTTGCCCCGGGTGCGCACCTCGCGTGCACCTTCGTCGGGGTGGGCACCTTGGCTGGGTTTGCCCCGGCTGCGCTCCGAAGCGGGGTTATTGGAGCGCCGCCTCTTTTTTTGTCGGAGCGTTTGGTGGGGTTTCTCGCATTGGCTCTTCCGAGGCCCGGTTGCCACCCTGGCGCGCACGAAGTCGGAAGTAGGGTTAATTGCCCGGGTGCGCACCTTTGCCAGGGTGGGCACCTTACCTGGGCTGCGCACCAGGGCGGGCTCAAGATGGCACGCGCGTTCCGTTTTTTTCACTATCTTTCAAAACGGAAATTTTAAAATCTCCTTTTTTTTTTGCCTTTTCTGGAAATTAGTGAAGGCAGCGCATCAAAGGTGCGCACCTCGCTGCCCACCTTGGTGTGCTCTGAGGTGCGCACCCGGGAGCGCTACGAAGTGTGCTCCAAGGTGCGGCGTGCACGTTGTCGGAGCCCGGTTTGCCCCGGGTGCGCACCTCGCCTGCACCTTGGCCGGGGTGGGCACCTTGGCTGGGTTTGCCCAGGGTGCGCTCCGAAGCGGGGTTACTGGAGCGCCCCCTCTTTTTTTGTCAGAGCGTTTGGTGGGGTTTCTCGCATTGGCTCTTCCCAGGCCCGGTTGTTGGGTGCGCTCCCACCCTGGCGCGCGCGAAGTTGGAAGTTGGATTAATTGCCCGGGCGCGCACCTTCGCCAGGGTGGGCACCTTGGTGCGCACACCTTGGCTGGGCTGCGCACCAGGGCGGGCTCAAGATGGCACCAGCATTCCCTTTTTCTCACTATCTTTCAAAACGGAAATTTTAAAATCTCGTTTTTTTTTTGCCTTTTATGGAAATTAGTGAAGGCATCGCATCAAAGGTGCGCACCTCGCTGCCCACCTTGGTGTGCTCCGAGGTGCCCACCACGGTGCGCAACGCCGGTGCGAACCCGGGAGCGCCCCGATGTGTGCTCCAAGGTGCGGCGTGCACGAAGTCGGACCCCGGTTTGCCCCGGGTGCGCACCTCGCGTGCACCTTGGTGCGCACACCTTGGCTGGGTTGCGCGGCCTGGTGGGCACCATGGTGCGCACCAAGGAGCGCTCCGAAGTGTGCTCCAAGGTGCGGCGTGCACGAAGTCGGAGCCCGGTTTGCCCCGGGTACGCACCTCGCGTGCACCTTCGCCGGGGTGGGCACCTCGGCTGGGTTGCGCGCCCTGGTGCGCACCAAGGAGCGCTCCGAAGTGTGCTCCAAGGTGCGGCGTGCACGAAGTCGGAGCCCGGTTTGCCCCGGGTGCGCACCTTCGCCGCGGTGCGCACCATGGCGTGCACGAAGTCGGAGCCCGGTTTGCCCCGGGTGCGCACCTCGCGTGCACCTTCGGCGGGGTTGCGCGCCCTGGTGGGCACCATGGTGCGCACCAAGGAGCGCTCCGAAGTGTGCTCCAAGGTGCGGCGTGCACGAAGTCGGAGCCCGGTTTGCCCCGGGTGCGCACCTCGCGTGCACCTTCGGCGGGGTTGCGCGCCCTAGTGGGCACCATGGTGCGCACCAAGGAGCGCTCCGAAGTGTGCTCCAAGGTGCGGCGTGCACGAAGTCGGAGCCCGGTTTGCCCCGGGTGCGCACCTCGCGTGCACCTTCGCCGCGGTGGGCACCATGGCGTGCACGAAGTCGGAGCCCGGTTTGCCCCGGGTGCGCACCTCGCGTGCACCTTCGCCGGGGTGGGCACCTCGGCTGGGTTGCGCGCCCTGGTGCGCACCAAGGAGCGCTCCGAAGTGTGCTCCAAGGTGCGGCGTGCACGAAGTCGGAGCCCGGTTTGCCCCGGGTGCGCACCTCGCGTGCACCTTCGCCAGGGTGGGCACCTCGGTGCGCACACCTTCTCAATGTTTTCTTGCCTTTTCTGGAAATTGGTGAAGGCAGCGCATCAAAGGTGCGCACCTCGGTGTGCTCCGAGGTGCGAACCCGAGAGCGCTCCGAGGTGCCCACGAAGTCGAAAGTCGGGTTAATTGCATTGTTTTCCCCGGGTGCGCTCCGAGGTGCGCAACATCGGCGCGCACCAAGGAGGGCTCCGAAGTGTGCTCCAAGGTGCGCACGATGGCGTGCACCTCTGGTGCGCACGATTCGGAGCTCGGTTTGACCGGGGTGCGCACACCTTGGCTGGGTTGCGCACCTTTTGTGCGCTCCAAGGTGCGCACGAAGTCGGAGCTCGGTTTGCCCCGGGTGCGCACCTTCGCCAGGGTGCGCACCTTGATGCGCACGCCTTGGCTGGGCTGCGCACCTTGGTGGGCGCCATGGTGCGCACCTTTCGTGCGCTCCAAGGTGCGCACGAAGTCGGAGCTCGGTTTGCCCCGGGTGCGCACCTTGGTGGGCGCCATGGTGCACTCCGAGGTGCCCAAGATTGGTGCGCACCAAGGAGCGCTCCGAAGTGCGCTCCAAGGTGCGCGCGAAGTCGAAAGTTGGGTTAATTGTCCGGTTTGCCTCGGGTGCGCACCTTGCGTGCACCTTCGCCAGGGTGGGCGCCTTGGTGCGCACACCTTGGCTGGGCTGCGCACACCTTGGCACCCGCGTTTCCTTCATTTTAAATTTTTTTTTTTTACAATCTCTCAAGTGGGAAATTCTATAATCTCAACTTTTTTTGCCTTTTCAGGAAACTTTTGAATGGAGCGCATCATTGGTGCGCTCCGAAGTGTGCTCCAAAGCTCTCTCCAGCTGCGTGCACCTGCCCCGGCCGCGCACCCGGCCCCGCCCAGCTTCGCTCACCTGTCCCGGGCGTCTGGTGCGGAACCTTAGAGTAAGAAACATCACCGTGCACCTTGGCCAACGTGCGCGACTCGACCGAGCGCGCACTGGCCGAGGTGCACACCGATTTCACCTGGGTGCGCGCGCAGCACCTCGGGCGCACCGGGGTGCGCGCACAACGCCCGGGTTGCACCGTGGCCTGTGTGCTCGGGGTGCCTCGGGTGCGCGCTCGGTGTCGCCCCCGCGCGCGCGGTAGTGCGGGCAGCGCACCCCGGCCCGGCCCGGCCCCGACGAGAACGCAAACGGGCAAAAGGTTTATTCAAATAGCATTGCGACGCCCGGCGAAAAACTAAAAAAGGGTGCAACACCGGGACTTCCCGGGAGGTCACCCATCCCAGTACTACTCCGGCCCAAGCGCGCTTAACTGCGGAGTTCTGATGGGATCCGGTGCACTAATGCTGGTATGATCGCACCCGTTATGAGCTTGTCGCAGTGTGTACTTAGCAAACCGCGACCCACGTGCGAATCCACCCCGGCCACCCACCCCCGTCGAGGTGCACACCCTCCCTCGCGAAGTGCGCCCCGTTCGCCAAGTGTGAGCCCTGCCCGGGTGCGCGCACCTTGCTAGGGCGTCGGGTGTGCACCCGGCCCGGCCTACGTGCGTGCACCTGGAGGGGGCGTCGTGTGCGTGCAGTGTCCCGTCTGCAACGCGGTGCCCACACACCACCTCGGGCGCAACGACCTGCGCTCACATGTGGGCCGAGTGCACCTTGGTGCATGTTCGGGGCGCCTCGGGTGCACGCTCGATCTTGCCCCGGTGCACCAAGGCGCTCGGTTTGCCCCGGGTGCGCACTTGGTGCAAGGTGGGCACCCAAAATAGGGATCAAGCACCAAAACACAAGTTTCGGGATGCAAAATGGGACCCAAGGACCACAAATGCGTTCCAAGACCCATGATGGGTCCACGAGAACAAAAATGTGTTCCGAGACTTAATAAACAAATATTGGGTTTTAGGAGAAGAAACATGCTCTGATGCCCAAAACGAGAATCGACCCCGAAAAGGCCACAGGCCAAAAGTGGGATGCGAGACAAAAAAAAATGGGACCCGAGGACCAAAATTGGGTTCCCAGGTCGAAGACAGGGCAACCGGACAAGAAACGACCTCTAAGGCTCGAAATGAGTCCCGACGACTAAAACTTGACAAGAAGCACCCATCAGGCACCCAACTCGACACCCATGGGATGCCGACCCACCCGGGCTTCCACCTAGCACACCTTGGCACCCACCCACCCTCGCACCCAACCTCGCACCCAACTTAGCACCTTTGAACCCACATTGGCACTCACCCTGACCCTGGCACCTTGGAACCCACATTGGCACTCACCTTGACCCTGGCACCCACCTTTGCACTCACCTTGGGACCCACCCTGGCTCCCACCTCGGCACCCACCCAGACACCCACCTTGGTTCCTTGGCACCCACCTTGGATCCTTGGCACCCACCCTGACACCCACCTTGGCACGCAACTTGGCTACTTGCCACCCACCTTGGCTCCTTGACGCCCACCCCGACAACCACCCCGTGACCTACCCTGGCTAGGGTTGGTGCACACCCACCCTGGTGCCCACCTTGGCACCCACCCTATGACCCACCTTGGCACGCACCTTAGTACCCACCCCGTTACCCACCCTAGGACCCACCCCGTGACCCACCTTGGCCAGGGTGGGTGCACCCACCCTGGTGCCCACCTTGGCACCCACCCATCCTAGCACCCAGCCTGTGACCGGGCTTGGAACCCAACCTTGCACCCGCACCCGTCTTGGCCAGTGTGGGTGCGCACCCATCCTGGCACCCACGTTGTGACACACCCTTTAACCCACGCACCCTAGCACCCACGTTGGCACCCACCTTGGAACCCAACCTAGCAACTTGGCACCCACCCCGTGACCCACCTTGGCATCCACCATAGCAGTCGCCGACTTGGCACCCACCTCGGCACCCACCTTGACACTTGTGGACCCACCTTGCCACTCACCCTAGCATCGACCCATCCTAGCACCCACCCTGGCACCTTTGCACCCTAGCACTCACCCATCCTAGCACCTAACCTGTGACCCACCTTGACACTCACCCTCGCACCCACCTTGGAACCCAACCTAGCACCCACCCACCCTGACACCAACCCTAGCACCTACCCACCCTTGCACCCACCCTGTGACCCATCTTGGCACCCACCCATCCTACCACTCAACCTATCACCCACCTTCTCACCCACCTTGGCATCCACCTTAGCACCCACCCACACTGGCACCTTGGCACCCACCTCGGGCAAGGTGGGTGCACACCCACCCTGGCACCCAATTTAGAACCCACCGAGCATGTTACCCACCTTGGCACCCACATTGCAGCCCACCCTAGTACCCACCCTATGACCCACATTGGCATCCACACCCTAGCACCCAGGCACCTCGACACCCGCCTTGACACCCACCCTAGCACTGAACCTGTGACCCACCTTGGAACTCACCCTAGAACCCACCCACCCTGTGAACCACCTTGGCATCCACCTTAGCACCCACCCACCTTGGCACCCACTCTAGCACTCACCCATCCTAACACCCAACTTGTTACCCACCTTGGCACCCGCCCTCGCGTCCACCTTGAAACCCACCCTAGCACCCACCCACGCAGGAGCCCACCTTGGCACCCAACCTAACACCCACGCATCCTGGCACCCAACTTGTGACCCACCTTGGAACCCACCCTAGTACCCACCTTTGAACCCACTATATCACCAACCCACCTTGGCACCCACCCTATGACCCTCTTTGGAATCCACCCTAGCACGCACCCACCCTGGCACCCACCATGGAGCGCACCCTAGCACCCACCCACCTCGGCACGCACCTCAACACCCACCTTGGTGTGCGCACTGCGCCAACCTCTCAAAGACCCTATGTGGTGCGCTCCAAAGTGTACACCTTTGGTGCGCTCCAAGGTGCGCACCTTTGGTGCACACCGAGGTGCACACCAAAGTGTGCACCGAGGTGAGCACCAAAGTGCACTCCAGGGTGCACACCAAGGCGTGCACCTTTGGTGCGGTCAATGCAAACGAATTCGGAAGTTGGGGTCGATGTCCTAATCGCTGCTGCAGACTACACGTATGAGAATCGGACAAATAGCTTTATATAGGGGAGGTGTTGCGTTTGATGGGTCGACTCCCCTGGTTGTGTGCACTGCACCAACTTCAAAGACCCTGTCTTGTTTAAGAAGTCAAAAGTTGGGGTGGATGTCCTAATCATTGCTGCAGTCTACGCATGTATGAGAATCAGACAAATAGCTTATATAGGGGAGGTGTTGCATTCGGTGGGTTGACTCCCCTGGTTGTGCGCACTGCGCCAACCTCAAAGACCCCGCATAGCAGAAGAAGTCGGAAGTCGGATTTTGGTGAGCACCAAGGCGTGCACCTTTGGTGCGGTCAACGCAGACGAATTCAGAAGTTGGGGTGGATGTCCTAATCGTTGTTGCAGGCTACACATGTATGAGAATCAGACAAATAGCTTATATAGGGGAGGTGTTGGGTTTGATGGGTCAACTCCCTTGGTTGTGCGCATTACGCCAACCTCAAAGACCTTGTTTTCGTTAAGAAGTCAAAAGTTGGGGTCAATGTCCTAATGGCTCCTGCAGGCTACACATGTATGAGAATCGGACAAATAGCTTATATAGGGGAGGTGTTGGGTTTGATGGGTCGACTCCCCTGGTTGTGCGCATTACGTCAACCTCAAAGACCTTGTTTTCGTTAAGAAGTCAAAAGTTGGGGTCGATGTCCTAATTGCTCCTGTAGACTACACATGTATGAGAATCAGACAAATAGCTTATATAGGGGAGGTGTTGGGTTTGATGGGTTGACTCCCCTAGTTGTTCGCATTACACCAACCTCAAAGACCTTGTTTTCGTTTAGAAGCCGAAAGTTGGGGTCGATGTCCTAATTGCTCCTGCAGGCTACGCATGTATGAGAATCAGACAAATAGCTTATATAGGGGAGGTGTTGGGTTTGATGGGTCGACTCCCCTGGTTGTGCGCATTGCGCCAACCTCAAAGACCCTGCATTGCGGATGAAGTCGAAAGTCAGAGTTTGGTGTGCTACAAGGTGTGGTCGAAGGTGCTCACCTAGGTGTGCACCTTTGGAGCACAGGAAAAGTGCCCTCCAAAAGTGCGCACCTTTGGAGTGCACAAAAGTGCCCTCCAAAAGTGCGCACCTTTGGAGCGCAGAAAAGTGCCCTCCAAAAAGTGCCCTCCAAAAGTGCGCACCTTTGGAGCGCAGAAAAGTGCCCTCCAAAAAGTGCCCTCCAAAAGTGCGCACCTTTGGAGCGCAGAAAAGTGCCCTCCAAAAAGTGCCCTCCAAAAGTGCGCACCTTTGGAGCGCAGAAAAGTGCCCTCCAAAAAGTGCCCTCCAAAAGTGCGCACCTTTGGAGCGCAGAAAAGTGCCCTCCAAAAAGTGCCCTCCAAAAGTGCGCACCTTTGGAGCGCAGAAAAGTGCCCTCCAAAAAGTGCCCTCCAAAAGTGCGCACCTTTGGAGCGCAGAAAAGTGCCCTCCAAAAAGTGCCCTCCAAAAGTGCGCACCTTTGGAGCGCAGAAAAGTGCCCTCCAAAAAGTGCCCTCCAAAAGTGCGCACCTTTGGAGCGCAGAAAAGTGCCCTCCAAAAAGTGCCCTCCAAAAGTGCGCACCTTTGGAGCGCAGAAAAGTGCCCTCCAAAAAGTGCCCTCCAAAAGTGCGCACCTTTGGAGCGCAGAAAAGTGCCCTCCAAAAGTGCGCACTTTTGGTGCGCACCAAGGCGCTGGTTCGGTCGTTGCAGGCGAGTTCGGAAGTTGGGGTCGATGTCCTGAGCGGAGGTGCAAACTACACAGGTGTCGGAATCGGACAAATAGCTTATATAGGGGAGGTGTATGCTTCGATGGGTCGACTCCCCAGGTTGAGCGCACCGCGCCAACCTCAAAGACCCTACGGTATGGATGAAGTCGGAAGTTGGGTCCGATGACCGATTCGATTAGTAGGTATGCTCATGAGGTCGGAATTTGGGTCCGATGACCTGCCATGTGCAGGAAGGCGAATGTTGACACTGTGCGTTGCAAGGTGCACACCAAGGCGCTGGTGCGGTCTTTTTAGTCGAGTTCGGAAGTTGGGGTCGATGTCCTGATCGGAGGTGCAAGCTACACAGGTGTGGGAATCGGACAAATAGCTTATATAGGGGAGGTGTATGCTTCGTTGGGTCGACTCCCCGGGTTGAGCGCACCGCGCCAACCTCAAAGACCCTACGGTATGGATGAAGTCGGAAGTTGGGTCCGATGACCGATTCGATATGTAGGCATACTCGCGAGGTCAGAATTTGGGTCCGATGACCTGCCACGTGCAGGAAGGCGAATGTTGGCACTGTGCGTTGCAAGGTGCGCACCAAGGCGCTGGTTCGGTCGTTGGAGGCGAGTTCGGAAGTTGGGGTCGATGTCTTGATCGGAGGTGCAAACTACACAGGTGTGGGAATCGGACAAATAGCTTATATAGGGGAGGTGTATGCTTCGTTGGGTCGACTCCCCGGGTTGAGCGCACCGCGCCAACCTCAAAGACCCTACGGTATGGATGAAGTCGGAAGTTGGGTCCGATGACCGATTCGATATGTAGGCATACTCGCGAGGTCGGAATTTGGGTCCGATGACCTGCCATGTGCAGGAAGGCGAATGTTGGGACTGTGCGTCGCAAGGTGCGCACCAAGGCGCTGGTGCCGTCGTTGCAGTCGAGTTCGGAAGTTGGGGTCGATGTCCTGGTCAGAGGTGCAAACTACACAGGTGTGGGAATCGGACAAATAGCTTATATAGGGGAGGTGTATGCTTCGATGGGTCGACTCCCTGGGTTGAGCGCACCGCGCCAACCTCAAAGACCCTACAGTATGGATGAAGTCGGAAGTTGGGTCCGATGACCGATTCGATACGTAGGCATATTGGCGAGGTCTGAATTTGTGTCCGATGACCTGCCATGCGCAGGAAGGCGGAATTTGGGTCCGATGACCGAGTTGATGGCGTGCCATGCGCAGAAAGGCGGAATTTGGGTCCGATGACCGAGTTGATGTTGATGGCCCGCCATGCACAGGAAGGCGGAATTTGGGTCCGATGACCGATTTGAAGGCGTGCCATACGCAAAAAGGCGGAGTTTGGGTCCGATGACCGAGTTGATATTGATGGCCCGCCATGCGCAGGAAGGCGGAATTTGGGTCCGATGACCTGACATACGCATGGAGTCCGACTCGGGGGCCGATGTTCGATTCGATGACTTGCATTGTGGGTAAAGTCGGAAGTTGTGGTCTTTGACCCGATTCGATGACCAGACTTCGGCTGCTTGAGAATCGGACAAATAACTTATATAGGGGAGGTAGTGTTCTCGAGCATCCTCCCCCCGTGCCCGTTTATGTCGATTGATGCTGGTGCTCGACTGGTTGGAGCGCTCGGATGCAAAAATCTTGCACCAGGATTTATCGATTGTGATGGACACGGCAAGTCTCCTGATTGCTATGCAGGAGCTCATCGTGAATCTCTATGCGGCCTTGGTATGGACTCGACCTGCGGAATGGTTCGGCAATGGTAGTCGCTCCAACACGTCCTTGCAATGGCCACAGAGGTGATTCGACTAGAGCTCCAGTCTAGCTTTTGGGTTGCTTGGCGGACTGGTATAGCCGCGATCGAGTTCCGGCCATGAACGTTTTAGATAGCTCTTGGGCTTTCTGGGACGGAAGTCGGAAGTTTGGGCTGTTGTCCGATTTGATGACCATTCTTCGGATGTGTGAGAATCGGACAAATAACTTATATAGGGGACTGTGTTGTCTCACGCAGCCCCCTCCGTGCCCCTCTATCTCGACCGATGTTGGTGCTTGAAAGGGTTGGGATCGCTCGGATTTATAAACGTGCACCACCATTTGTCGAGTGTGAGGGACGCGGCAGGTCTCCTAAATGCTATGCGGGCGCTCTCTGAGAATCTCTATCCGGCCTCGACACAGACTAGTCTTGCTGAATGGTTTGGCACTGGTAGTCGATCCAACACGTCGTTGTTGTGGCCGCCTAGGCGATTCGATTCGAGCCCCCGTCTAGCTTTTGGGTTGCTTGGCGGATTTTGCCCTATCCGCAAGTGAGCTCGGTCCCTAAACGTTCGAGAAACCCGATTGCTATGCGCCGACTCTCTTTCTTGCGAGCCTCCATCTAGCTTTTGGGTCTCTACGGAACGGAAGTCGGAATCTGGGACCGTTGTTTGATTCGACGAGGCAGACTACGGTTGTGCGAGAATCGGACAAATAACTTATATAGGGGAGGTGTTGACTGGAGCATTCTCCCCCGTGCCCCTCTAACTCGACCAATGCTGGCGCTCGAACGGTGGTAGCGCTCGGATTTTCATTGAGCGCCAGCATTGGTCGATTTAGAGGGGCATGCGAGATTCCCGAATGCTATGCGAGGGCTCTAACGGAAATGTCTATTGGTTTCGGTATGGATGCAATTGCGAGTGGTTCGGCAAAGGTAGTCGTTCCGATGCGTCCATGTCGTGGCCAAATCGATAATTCGATTTGAGCCCTCGTATAGCATTTGGGTCTCTCGATGTGATTCCGCATTCCAGTCCCTTTGGGCACTGCTTGAGCCGCATCCCAGGGGGTTCCCTTCCCAATAATCTGCCTCGCAACCCGATTGCTATGCGGTGAGGCTCCTCGGCCGCCTCGGAACTATCTGTGTATCAGACGCATCGCGGGATAAGGGGTTGGCAACGGTAGTCGCCCCAAGCGCGTCCGATGCTTGGACCATTCCGAGGCGGCCCTGAAGCCTCTTCCGTCTAGCCGTTGGGTCCTTCTCGCCGCATCCCTCGCCTCGCACCCCGATTGCTATGCGGTGAGGCTCCTCGGCCGCCTCGGAACTATCTGTGTATCGGACGCGTCGCGGGATAAGGGGTTGTCACTGGTAGTCGCCCCAAGCGCGTCCGATGCTTGGACCATTCCGAGGCGGCCCTGAAGCCTCTTCCGTCTAGCCGTTGGGTCCTTCTCGCCGCATCCCTCGCCTCGCACCCCGATTGCTATGCGGTGAGGCTCCTCGGCCGCCTCGGAACTATCTGTGTATCGGACGCGTCGCGGGATAAGGGGTTGTCATTGGTAGTCGCCCCAAGCGCGTCCGATGCTTGGACCATTCCGAGGCGGCCCTGAAGCCTCTTCCGTCTAGCCGTTGGGTCCTTCTCGCCGCATCCCTCGCCTCGCACCCCGATTGCTATGCGGTGAGGCTCCTCGGCCGCCTCGGAACTATCTGTGTATCGGACGCGTCGCGGGATAAGGGGTTGTCACTGGTAGTCGCCCCAAGCGCGTCCGATGCTTGGACCATTCCGAGGCGGCCCTGAAGCCTCTTCCGTCTAGCCGTTGGGTCCTTCTCGCCGCATCCCTCGCCTCGCACCCCGATTGCTATGCGGTGAGGCTCCTCGGCCGCCTCGGAACTATCTGTGTATCGGACGCGTCGCGGGATAAGGGGTTGTCACTGGTAGTCGCCCCAAGCGCGTTCGATGCTTGGACCATTCCGAGGCGGCCCTGAAGCCTCTTCCGTCTAGCCGTTGGGTCCTTCTCGCCGCATCCCTCGCCTCGCACCCCGATTGCTATGCGGTGAGGCTCCTCGGCCGCCTTGGAACTATCTGTGTATCGGACGCGTCGCGGGATAAGGGGTTGTCACTGGTAGTCGCCCCAAGCGCGTCCGATGCTTGGACCATTCCGAGGCGGACCCGAAGCCTCTTCCGTCTAGCCGTTGGGTCCTTCTCGCCGCATCCTTCGCCTCGCACCCCGATTGCTATGCGGTGAGGCTCCTCGGCCGCCTCGGAACTATCTGTGTATCGGACGCGTCGCGGGATAAGGGGTTGTCACTGGTAGTCGCCCCAAGCGCGTCCGATGCTTGGACCATTCCGAGGCGGACCCGAAGCCTCTTCCGTCTAGCCGTTGGGTCCTTCTTGCCGCATCCCTCGCCTCGCACCCCGATTGCTATGCGGTGAGGCTCCTCGGCCGCCTTGGAACTATCTGTGTATCGGACGCGTCGCGGGATAAGGGGTTGTCACTGGTAGTCGCCCCAAGCGCGTCCGATGCTTGGACCATTCCGAGGCGGACCCGAAGCCTCTTCCGTCTAGCCGTTGGGTCCTTCTCGCCGCATCCCTCGCCTCGCACCCCGATTGCTATGCGGTGAGGCTCCTCGGCCGCCTTGGAACTATCTGTGTATCGGACGCGTCGCGGGATAAGGGGTTGTCACTGGTAGTCGCCCCAAGCGCGTCCGATGCTTGGACCATTCCGAGGCGGACCCGAAGCCTCTTCCGTCTAGCCGTTGGGTCCTTCTCGCCGCATCCCTCGCCTCGCACCCCGATTGCTATGCGGTGAGGCTCCTCGGCCGCCTTGGAACTATCTGTGTATCGGACGCGTCGCGGGATAAGGGGTTGTCACTGGTAGTCGCCCCAAGCGCGTCCGATGCTTGGACCATTCCGAGGCGGCCCCGAAGCCTCTTCCGTCTAGCCGTTGGGTCCTTCTCGCCGCATCCCTCGCCTCGCACCCCGATTGCTATGCGGTGAGGCTCCTCGGCCGCCTTGGAACTATCTGTGTATCGGACGCGTCGCGGGATAAGGGGTTGTCACTGGTAGTCGCCCCAAGCGCGTCCGATGCTTGGACCATTCCGAGGCGGCCCCGAAGCCTCTTCCGTGTAGCCGTTGGGTCCTTCTCGCCGCATCCCTCGCCTCGCACCCCGATTGCTATGCGGTGAGGCTCCTCGGCCGCCTTGGAACTATCTGTGTATCGGACGCGTCGCGGGATAAGGGGTTGTCACTGGTAGTCGCCCCAAGCGCGTCCGATGCTTGGACCATTCCGAGGCGGACCTGAAGCCTCTTCCCTCTAGCCGTTGGGGCTTTCTCGCCGCATCCCTCGCCTCGCACCCTGATTGCTATGCTGTGAGGCTCCTCGGCCGCCTTGGAACTATCTGTGTATCGGACGCATCGCGGGATAAGGGGTTGGCAGTGGTAGTCGCCCCAAGCGCATCCGATGCTTGGACCATTCCGAGGCGGCCCTGCAGCCTCTTCCGTCTAGCCGTTGGGGCCATCTCGCCGCATCCCCCACCTCGCACCACGATTGCTATGCGGTGAGGCTCCTTGGCCGCCTCGGAACTATCTGTGTATCGGACGCATCGCGGGATAAGGGGTTGTCACTGGTAGTCGCCCCAAGCGCGTCCGATGCTTGGACTATTCCGAGGCGGCCCTGCAGCCTCTTCCGTCTAGCCGTTGGGGCCATCTCGCTGCATCCCCCACCTCCTCGGCCGCCTCGGAACTATCTGTGTATCGGACGCATCGCGGGATAAGGGGTTGGCAGTGGTAGTCGCCCCAAGCGCGTCCGATGCTTGGACTATTCCGAGGCAGCCCTGCAGCCTCTTCCGTCTAGCCTTTGGGGCCATCTCGCCGCATCCCTCGCCTCGCACCCCGATTGCTATGCGGTGAGGCTCCTCGGCCGCCTGGGAACTATCTTCGTATCGGACGCATCGCGGGATAAGGGGTTGTCACTGGTAGTCGCCCCAAGCGCGTCCGATGCTTGGACTATTCCGAGGCGGCCCTGTGGCCTCTTCCGTCTAGCCGTTGGGGCCATCTCGCCGCATCCCCCACCTCGCACCCCGATTGCTATGCGGTGAGGCTCTTCGGCCGCCTTGGAACTATCTTCGTATCGGACGCATCGCGGGATAAGGGGTTGTCACTGGTAGTGGCCCCAAGCGCGTCCGATGCTTGGACTATTCCGAGGCGGCCCTGCAGCCTCTTCCGTCTAGCCGTTGGGGCCATCTCGCCGCATCCCCCACCTCGCACCCCGATTGCTATGCGGTGAGGCTCCTCGGCCACCTTGGAACTATCTTCGTATCGGACGCATCGCGGGATAAGGGGTTGTCACTGGTAGTCGCCCCAAGCGCGTCCGATGCTTGGACTATTCCGACGCGGCCCTGTGGCCTCTTCCGTCTAGCCGTTGGGGCCATCTCGCCGCATCCCCCACCTCGCACCCCGATTGCTATGCGGTGAGGCTCCTCGGCCGCCTTGGAACCATCTTCGTATCGGACGCATCGCGGGATAGGGGGCTGTCACTGGTAGTCGCCCCAAGCGTGTCCGATGCTTGGACCATTCCTAGGCGGCCCTGAAGCCTCTTCCGTCTAGCCGTTGGGGCCTTCCCGCCCCATCCCTCGCCTCGCACCCCCGATTGCTATGCGGTGAGGCTCCTCGGCCGCCTTGGAACCATCTGTGTATCGGACGCATCGCGGGATAAGGGGTTGGCACTGGCAGTCGCCCCAAGCGCGTCCGATGCTTGGACCATTCCGAGGTGGCCCTGAAGCCTCTTCCGTCTAGCCGTTGGGGCCTTCCCGCCCCATCCCTCGCCTCGCACCCCGATTGATATGCGGTGAGGCTCCTCGGCCGCCTTGGAACTATCTGTGTATCGGACGCATCGCGGGATAAGGGGTTGGCACTGGTAGTCGTCCCAATCGCATCCGATGCTTGGACCATTCCGAGGCGGCCCTGCAGCCTCTTCCGTTTAGCCGTCGGGGCCTTCCCGCCGCATCCCTCGCCTCGCATCCCGATTCCTATGCGGTGAGTCTTCTCGGCCGCCGCGGAACTATACCTGTTATTGCTACTGCATCCTTCGGCTGGTAACCTCCTCTGCCGCCTTGGAACGTTCTCTTTGTCGGACGCGTCGCGGGATAAGGGGTTGGCACTGGTAGTCGCCCCAAGCGCGCCCGATGCATAGACCGCTCCGAGTCGACCTTGCTTTCAGCCTCTCACATGCATAGACCTCTCTGAGTCGACCCTGCAGCCTCTCACGTTTAGCCTTTGGAATCTCGCCTCACAACATGATTGCTATCCTTGATGCATCCCTTGCCTCGAGCCCTGATTGCTTTCTTGGCTGCATCCCTCCTCTCCTCACAGCCCGGTTGTCATCACTGCTTCATCCGTCGCTTCATGCATTCTGGCTGCTGGGCCCTTCCCACCGCACACCTCGATTGCTATCTCTTCTGCATCACACACCCCGATTGCTATCTCTGCTACATCCCTCGGCTCTCACTTCTGCATCCTTCGCCTCACACCTCGATTGCTATCAATGCTGCATCCGTAACCTCACACCCCGATTGCTATGCGGGGAGGCTCCTTGGCCGCCTTGGAAATTTCTGTGTGTCGGACGCACCGCGGGATAAGGGGTTGGCACTGGTAGTCGCCCCAAGTGCGCCCGATTCTTAGACCGCTTCGAGGTGACCTCGTAGCCTCTTTCGTCCAGGCTTCCTGCCTTCAACGCCCTTTTTACACCTCGATTGCTATGCGCGGGCTCGTTGGCGTCTATCACCTCTCTGCGAAGAGTGGCACGATGATTGTTGGGGTAAATCGTAGCAGTCCGATCTCTGGCCTTGGGCCATTGTGAGGGCTGATCGATTTCCTGTGCGCATCTCGTGTTCGCCCAGTAACAGACTCGACGACTTGTAATCG
>NW_026729065.1:67500-82500 GCF_030272615.1 Cryptomeria japonica | reverse complement strand
GAAGTCGGAGCCCGGTTTGCCCCGGGTGCGCACCTCGCGTGCACCTTCGCCGGGGTGGGCACCTTGGTGTGCAGACCTTGGCTGGGTTGCGCGCCCTGGTGGGCACCATGGTGCGCACCAAGGAGCGCTCCGAAGTGTGCTCCAAGGTGCGGCCTGCACGAAGTCGGAGCCCGGTTTGCCCCGGGTGTGCACCTCGGGTGGGCACCTTGGTGCGCATGCCTTGCCTGGGCTGCGCACCAGGGCGGGCTCAAGATGGCACCCGCGTTCCTTTTTTTTCACTATCTTTCAAAACGGAAATTTTAAAATCTCATTTTTTTTTGCCTTTTTCTGGAAATTAGTGAAGGCAGCGCATCAAAGGTGCGCACCTCGCTGCCCACCACGGTGCGCAACGCCGGTGGGCACCCGGGAGTGCTTCGAAGTGTGCTCCAAGGTGCTGCATGCACGTTGTCGGAGCCCGGTTTGCCCCGGGTGCGCACCTCGCGTGCACCTTCGTCGGGGTGGGCACCTTGGCTGGGTTTGCCCCGGCTGCGCTCCGAAGCGGGGTTATTGGAGCGCCGCCTCTTTTTTTGTCGGAGCGTTTGGTGGGGTTTCTCGCATTGGCTCTTCCGAGGCCCGGTTGCCACCCTGGCGCGCACGAAGTCGGAAGTAGGGTTAATTGCCCGGGTGCGCACCTTTGCCAGGGTGGGCACCTTACCTGGGCTGCGCACCAGGGCGGGCTCAAGATGGCACGCGCGTTCCGTTTTTTTCACTATCTTTCAAAACGGAAATTTTAAAATCTCCTTTTTTTTTTGCCTTTTCTGGAAATTAGTGAAGGCAGCGCATCAAAGGTGCGCACCTCGCTGCCCACCTTGGTGTGCTCTGAGGTGCGCACCCGGGAGCGCTACGAAGTGTGCTCCAAGGTGCGGCGTGCACGTTGTCGGAGCCCGGTTTGCCCCGGGTGCGCACCTCGCCTGCACCTTGGCCGGGGTGGGCACCTTGGCTGGGTTTGCCCAGGGTGCGCTCCGAAGCGGGGTTACTGGAGCGCCCCCTCTTTTTTTGTCAGAGCGTTTGGTGGGGTTTCTCGCATTGGCTCTTCCCAGGCCCGGTTGTTGGGTGCGCTCCCACCCTGGCGCGCGCGAAGTTGGAAGTTGGGTTAATTGCCCGGGCGCGCACCTTCGCCAGGGTGGGCACCTTGGTGCGCACACCTTGGCTGGGCTGCGCACCAGGGCGGGCTCAAGATGGCACCAGCATTCCCTTTTTCTCACTATCTTTCAAAACGGAAATTTTAAAATCTCGTTTTTTTTTTGCCTTTTATGGAAATTAGTGAAGGCATCGCATCAAAGGTGCGCACCTCGCTGCCCACCTTGGTGTGCTCCGAGGTGCCCACCACGGTGCACAACGCCGGTGCGAACCCGGGAGCGCCCCGATGTGTGCTCCAAGGTGCGGCGTGCACGAAGTCGGACCCCGGTTTGCCCCGGGTGCGCACCTCGCGTGCACCTTGGTGCGCACACCTTGGCTGGGTTGCGCGGCCTGGTGGGCACCATGGTGCGCACCAAGGAGCGCTCCGAAGTGTGCTCCAAGGTGCGGCGTGCACGAAGTCGGAGCCCGGTTTGCCCCGGGTACGCACCTCGCGTGCACCTTCGCCGGGGTGGGCACCTCGGCTGGGTTGCGCGCCCTGGTGCGCACCAAGGAGCGCTCCGAAGTGTGCTCCAAGGTGCGGCGTGCACGAAGTCGGAGCCCGGTTTGCCCCGGGTGCGCACCTCGCGTGCACCTTCGGCGGGGTTGCGCGCCCTGGTGGGCACCATGGTGCGCACCAAGGAGCGCTCCGAAGTGTGCTCCAAGGTGCGGCGTGCACGAAGTCGGAGCCCGGTTTGCCCCGGGTGCGCACCTCGCGTGCACCTTCGGCGGGGTTGCGCGCCCTGGTGGGCACCATGGTGCGCACCAAGGAGCGCTCCGAAGTGTGCTCCAAGGTGCGGCGTGCACGAAGTCGGAGCCCGGTTTGCCCCGGGTGCGCACCTCGCGTGCACCTTCGCCGCGGTGGGCACCATGGCGTGCACGAAGTCGGAGCCCGGTTTGCCCCGGGTGCGCACCTCGCGTGCACCTTCGCCGGGGTGGGCACCTCGGCTGGGTTGCGCGCCCTGGTGCGCACCAAGGAGCGCTCCGAAGTGTGCTCCAAGGTGCGGCGTGCACGAAGTCGGAGCCCGGTTTGCCCCGGGTGCGCACCTCGCGTGCACCTTCGCCAGGGTGGGCACCTCGGTGCGCACACCTTCTCAATGTTTTCTTGCCTTTTCTGGAAATTGGTGAAGGCAGCGCATCAAAGGTGCGCACCTCGGTGTGCTCCGAGGTGCGAACCCGAGAGCGCTCCGAGGTGCCCACGAAGTCGAAAGTCGGGTTAATTGCATTGTTTTCCCCGGGTGCGCTCCGAGGTGCGCAACATCGGCGCGCACCAAGGAGGGCTCCGAAGTGTGCTCCAAGGTGCGCACGATGGCGTGCACCTCTGGTGCGCACGATTCGGAGCTCGGTTTGACCGGGGTGCGCACACCTTGGCTGGGTTGCGCACCTTTTGTGCGCTCCAAGGTGCGCACGAAGTCGGAGCTCGGTTTGCCCCGGGTGCGCACCTTCGCCAGGGTGCGCACCTTGATGCGCACGCCTTGGCTGGGCTGCGCACCTTGGTGGGCGCCATGGTGCGCACCTTTCGTGCGCTCCAAGGTGCGCACGAAGTCGGAGCTCGGTTTGCCCCGGGTGCGCACCTTGGTGGGCGCCATGGTGCACTCCGAGGTGCCCAAGATTGGTGCGCACCAAGGAGCGCTCCGAAGTGCGCTCCAAGGTGCGCGCGAAGTCGAAAGTTGGGTTAATTGTCCGGTTTGCCTCGGGTGCGCACCTTGCGTGCACCTTCGCCAGGGTGGGCGCCTTGGTGCGCACACCTTGGCTGGGCTGCGCACACCTTGGCACCCGCGTTTCCTTCATTTTAAATTTTTTTTTTTTACAATCTCTCAAGTGGGAAATTCTATAATCTCAACTTTTTTTGCCTTTTCAGGAAACTTTTGAATGGAGCGCATCATTGGTGCGCTCCGAAGTGTGCTCCAAAGCTCTCTCCAGCTGCGTGCACCTGCCCCGGCCGCGCACCCGGCCCCGCCCAGCTTCGCTCACCTGTCCCGGGCGTCTGGTGCGGAACCTTAGAGTAAGAAACATCACCGTGCACCTTGGCCAACGTGCGCGACTCGACCGAGCGCGCACTGGCCGAGGTGCACACCGATTTCACCTGGGTGCGCGCGCAGCACCTCGGGCGCACCGGGGTGCGCGCACAACGCCCGGGTTGCACCGTGGCCTGTGTGCTCGGGGTGCCTCGGGTGCGCGCTCGGTGTCGCCCCCGCGCGCGCGGTAGTGCGGGCAGCGCACCCCGGCCCGGCCCGGCCCCGACGAGAACGCAAACGGGCAAAAGGTTTATTCAAATAGCATTGCGACGCCCGGCGAAAAACTAAAAAAGGGTGCAACACCGGGACTTCCCGGGAGGTCACCCATCCCAGTACTACTCCGGCCCAAGCGCGCTTAACTGCGGAGTTCTGATGGGATCCGGTGCACTAATGCTGGTATGATCGCACCCGTTATGAGCTTGTCGCAGTGTGTACTTAGCAAACCGCGACCCACGTGCGAATCCACCCCGGCCACCCACCCCCGTCGAGGTGCACACCCTCCCTCGCGAAGTGCGCCCCGTTCGCCAAGTGTGAGCCCTGCCCGGGTGCGCGCACCTTGCTAGGGCGTCGGGTGTGCACCCGGCCCGGCCTACGTGCGTGCACCTGGAGGGGGCGTCGTGTGCGTGCAGTGTCCCGTCTGCAACGCGGTGCCCACACACCACCTCGGGCGCAACGACCTGCGCTCACATGTGGGCCGAGTGCACCTTGGTGCATGTTCGGGGCGCCTCGGGTGCACGCTCGATCTTGCCCCGGTGCACCAAGGCGCTCGGTTTGCCCCGGGTGCGCACTTGGTGCAAGGTGGGCACCCAAAATAGGGATCAAGCACCAAAACACAAGTTTCGGGATGCAAAATGGGACCCAAGGACCACAAATGCGTTCCAAGACCCATGATGGGTCCACGAGAACAAAAATGTGTTCCGAGACTTAATAAACAAATATTGGGTTTTAGGAGAAGAAACATGCTCTGATGCCCAAAACGAGAATCGACCCCGAAAAGGCCACAGGCCAAAAGTGGGATGCGAGACAAAAAAAAATGGGACCCGAGGACCAAAATTGGGTTCCCAGGTCGAAGACAGGGCAACCGGACAAGAAACGACCTCTAAGGCTCGAAATGAGTCCCGACGACTAAAACTTGACAAGAAGCACCCATCAGGCACCCAACTCGACACCCATGGGATGCCGACCCACCCGGGCTTCCACCTAGCACACCTTGGCACCCACCCACCCTCGCACCCAACCTCGCACCCAACTTAGCACCTTTGAACCCACATTGGCACTCACCCTGACCCTGGCACCTTGGAACCCACATTGGCACTCACCTTGACCCTGGCACCCACCTTTGCACTCACCTTGGGACCCACCCTGGCTCCCACCTCGGCACCCACCCAGACACCCACCTTGGTTCCTTGGCACCCACCTTGGATCCTTGGCACCCACCCCGACACCCACCTTGGCACGCAACTTGGCTACTTGCCACCCACCTTGGCTCCTTGACGCCCACCCCGACAACCACCCCGTGACCTACCCTGGCTAGGGTTGGTGCACACCCACCCTGGTGCCCACCTTGGCACCCACCCTATGACCCACCTTGGCACGCACCTTAGTACCCACCCCGTTACCCACCCTAGGACCCACCCCGTGACCCACCTTGGCCAGGGTGGGTGCACCCACCCTGGTGCCCACCTTGGCACCCACCCATCCTAGCACCCAGCCTGTGACCGGGCTTGGAACCCAACCTTGCACCCGCACCCGTCTTGGCCAGTGTGGGTGCGCACCCATCCTGGCACCCACGTTGTGACACACCCTTTAACCCACGCACCCTAGCACCCACGTTGGCACCCACCTTGGAACCCAACCTAGCAACTTGGCACCCACCCCGTGACCCACCTTGGCATCCACCATAGCAGTCGCCGACTTGGCACCCACCTCGGCACCCACCTTGACACTTGTGGACCCACCTTGCCACTCACCCTAGCATCGACCCATCCTAGCACCCACCCTGGCACCTTTGCACCCTAGCACTCACCCATCCTAGCACCTAACCTGTGACCCACCTTGACACTCACCCTCGCACCCACCTTGGAACCCAACCTAGCACCCACCCACCCTGACACCAACCCTAGCACCTACCCACCCTTGCACCCACCCTGTGACCCATCTTGGCACCCACCCATCCTACCACTCAACCTATCACCCACCTTCTCACCCACCTTGGCATCCACCTTAGCACCCACCCACACTGGCACCTTGGCACCCACCTCGGGCAAGGTGGGTGCACACCCACCCTGGCACCCAATTTAGAACCCACCGAGCATGTTACCCACCTTGGCACCCACATTGCAGCCCACCCTAGTACCCACCCTATGACCCACATTGGCATCCACACCCTAGCACCCAGGCACCTCGACACCCGCCTTGACACCCACCCTAGCACTGAACCTGTGACCCACCTTGGAACTCACCCTAGAACTCACCCACCCTGTGAACCACCTTGGCATCCACCTTAGCACCCACCCACCTTGGCACCCACTCTAGCACTCACCCATCCTAACACCCAACTTGTTACCCACCTTGGCACCCGCCCTCGCGTCCACCTTGAAACCCACCCTAGCACCCACCCACGCAGGAGCCCACCTTGGCACCCAACCTAACACCCACGCATCCTGGCACCCAACTTGTGACCCACCTTGGAACCCACCCTAGTACCCACCTTTGAACCCACTATATCACCAACCCACCTTGGCACCCACCCTATGACCCTCTTTGGAATCCACCCTAGCACGCACCCACCCTGGCACCCACCATGGAGCGCACCCTAGCACCCACCCACCTCGGCACGCACCTCAACACCCACCTTGGTGTGCGCACTGCGCCAACCTCTCAAAGACCCTATGTGGTGCGCTCCAAAGTGTACACCTTTGGTGCGCTCCAAGGTGCGCACCTTTGGTGCACACCGAGGTGCACACCAAAGTGTGCACCGAGGTGAGCACCAAAGTGCACTCCAGGGTGCACACCAAGGCGTGCACCTTTGGTGCGGTCAATGCAAACGAATTCGGAAGTTGGGGTCGATGTCCTAATCGCTGCTGCAGACTACACGTATGAGAATCGGACAAATAGCTTTATATAGGGGAGGTGTTGCGTTTGATGGGTCGACTCCCCTGGTTGTGTGCACTGCACCAACTTCAAAGACCCTGTCTTGTTTAAGAAGTCAAAAGTTGGGGTGGATGTCCTAATCATTGCTGCAGTCTACGCATGTATGAGAATCAGACAAATAGCTTATATAGGGGAGGTGTTGCATTCGGTGGGTTGACTCCCCTGGTTGTGCGCACTGCGCCAACCTCAAAGACCCCGCATAGCAGAAGAAGTCGGAAGTCGGATTTTGGTGAGCACCAAGGCGTGCACCTTTGGTGCGGTCAACGCAGACGAATTCAGAAGTTGGGGTGGATGTCCTAATCGTTGTTGCAGGCTACACATGTATGAGAATCAGACAAATAGCTTATATAGGGGAGGTGTTGGGTTTGATGGGTCAACTCCCTTGGTTGTGCGCATTACGCCAACCTCAAAGACCTTGTTTTCGTTAAGAAGTCAAAAGTTGGGGTCAATGTCCTAATGGCTCCTGCAGGCTACACATGTATGAGAATCGGACAAATAGCTTATATAGGGGAGGTGTTGGGTTTGATGGGTCGACTCCCCTGGTTGTGCGCATTACGTCAACCTCAAAGACCTTGTTTTCGTTAAGAAGTCAAAAGTTGGGGTCGATGTCCTAATTGCTCCTGTAGACTACACATGTATGAGAATCAGACAAATAGCTTATATAGGGGAGGTGTTGGGTTTGATGGGTTGACTCCCCTAGTTGTTCGCATTACACCAACCTCAAAGACCTTGTTTTCGTTTAGAAGCCGAAAGTTGGGGTCGATGTCCTAATTGCTCCTGCAGGCTACGCATGTATGAGAATCAGACAAATAGCTTATATAGGGGAGGTGTTGGGTTTGATGGGTCGACTCCCCTGGTTGTGCGCATTGCGCCAACCTCAAAGACCCTGCATTGCGGATGAAGTCGAAAGTCAGAGTTTGGTGTGCTACAAGGTGTGGTCGAAGGTGCTCACCTAGGTGTGCACCTTTGGAGCACAGGAAAAGTGCCCTCCAAAAGTGCGCACCTTTGGAGTGCACAAAAGTGCCCTCCAAAAGTGCGCACCTTTGGAGCGCAGAAAAGTGCCCTCCAAAAAGTGCCCTCCAAAAGTGCGCACCTTTGGAGCGCAGAAAAGTGCCCTCCAAAAAGTGCCCTCCAAAAGTGCGCACCTTTGGAGCGCAGAAAAGTGCCCTCCAAAAAGTGCCCTCCAAAAGTGCGCACCTTTGGAGCGCAGAAAAGTGCCCTCCAAAAAGTGCCCTCCAAAAGTGCGCACCTTTGGAGCGCAGAAAAGTGCCCTCCAAAAAGTGCCCTCCAAAAGTGCGCACCTTTGGAGCGCAGAAAAGTGCCCTCCAAAAAGTGCCCTCCAAAAGTGCGCACCTTTGGAGCGCAGAAAAGTGCCCTCCAAAAAGTGCCCTCCAAAAGTGCGCACCTTTGGAGCGCAGAAAAGTGCCCTCCAAAAAGTGCCCTCCAAAAGTGCGCACCTTTGGAGCGCAGAAAAGTGCCCTCCAAAAAGTGCCCTCCAAAAGTGCGCACCTTTGGAGCGCAGAAAAGTGCCCTCCAAAAGTGCGCACTTTTGGTGCGCACCAAGGCGCTGGTTCGGTCGTTGCAGGCGAGTTCGGAAGTTGGGGTCGATGTCCTGAGCGGAGGTGCAAACTACACAGGTGTCGGAATCGGACAAATAGCTTATATAGGGGAGGTGTATGCTTCGATGGGTCGACTCCCCAGGTTGAGCGCACCGCGCCAACCTCAAAGACCCTACGGTATGGATGAAGTCGGAAGTTGGGTCCGATGACCGATTCGATTAGTAGGTATGCTCATGAGGTCGGAATTTGGGTCCGATGACCTGCCATGTGCAGGAAGGCGAATGTTGACACTGTGCGTTGCAAGGTGCACACCAAGGCGCTGGTGCGGTCTTTTTAGTCGAGTTCGGAAGTTGGGGTCGATGTCCTGATCGGAGGTGCAAGCTACACAGGTGTGGGAATCGGACAAATAGCTTATATAGGGGAGGTGTATGCTTCGTTGGGTCGACTCCCCGGGTTGAGCGCACCGCGCCAACCTCAAAGACCCTACGGTATGGATGAAGTCGGAAGTTGGGTCCGATGACCGATTCGATATGTAGGCATACTCGCGAGGTCGGAATTTGGGTCCGATGACCTGCCACGTGCAGGAAGGCGAATGTTGGCACTGTGCGTTGCAAGGTGCGCACCAAGGCGCTGGTTCGGTCGTTGGAGGCGAGTTCGGAAGTTGGGGTCGATGTCTTGATCGGAGGTGCAAACTACACAGGTGTGGGAATCGGACAAATAGCTTATATAGGGGAGGTGTATGCTTCGTTGGGTCGACTCCCCGGGTTGAGCGCACCGCGCCAACCTCAAAGACCCTACGGTATGGATGAAGTCGGAAGTTGGGTCCGATGACCGATTCGATATGTAGGCATACTCGCGAGGTCGGAATTTGGGTCCGATGACCTGCCATGTGCAGGAAGGCGAATGTTGGGACTGTGCGTCGCAAGGTGCGCACCAAGGCGCTGGTGCCGTCGTTGCAGTCGAGTTCGGAAGTTGGGGTCGATGTCCTGGTCAGAGGTGCAAACTACACAGGTGTGGGAATCGGACAAATAGCTTATATAGGGGAGGTGTATGCTTCGATGGGTCGACTCCCTGGGTTGAGCGCACCGCGCCAACCTCAAAGACCCTACAGTATGGATGAAGTCGGAAGTTGGGTCCGATGACCGATTCGATACGTAGGCATATTGGCGAGGTCTGAATTTGTGTCCGATGACCTGCCATGCGCAGGAAGGCGGAATTTGGGTCCGATGACCGAGTTGATGGCGTGCCATGCGCAGAAAGGCGGAATTTGGGTCCGATGACCGAGTTGATGTTGATGGCCCGCCATGCACAGGAAGGCGGAATTTGGGTCCGATGACCGATTTGAAGGCGTGCCATACGCAAAAAGGCGGAGTTTGGGTCCGATGACCGAGTTGATATTGATGGCCCGCCATGCGCAGGAAGGCGGAATTTGGGTCCGATGACCTGACATACGCATGGAGTCCGACTCGGGGGCCGATGTTCGATTCGATGACTTGCATTGTGGGTAAAGTCGGAAGTTGTGGTCTTTGACCCGATTCGATGACCAGACTTCGGCTGCTTGAGAATCGGACAAATAACTTATATAGGGGAGGTAGTGTTCTCGAGCATCCTCCCCCCGTGCCCGTTTATGTCGATTGATGCTGGTGCTCGACTGGTTGGAGCGCTCGGATGCAAAAATCTTGCACCAGGATTTATCGATTGTGATGGACACGGCAAGTCTCCTGATTGCTATGCAGGAGCTCATCGTGAATCTCTATGCGGCCTTGGTATGGACTCGACCTGCGGAATGGTTCGGCAATGGTAGTCGCTCCAACACGTCCTTGCAATGGCCACAGAGGTGATTCGACTAGAGCTCCAGTCTAGCTTTTGGGTTGCTTGGCGGACTGGTATAGCCGCGATCGAGTTCCGGCCATGAACGTTTTAGATAGCTCTTGGGCTTTCTGGGACGGAAGTCGGAAGTTTGGGCTGTTGTCCGATTTGATGACCATTCTTCGGATGTGTGAGAATCGGACAAATAACTTATATAGGGGACTGTGTTGTCTCACGCAGCCCCCTCCGTGCCCCTCTATCTCGACCGATGTTGGTGCTTGAAAGGGTTGGGATCGCTCGGATTTATAAACGTGCACCACCATTTGTCGAGTGTGAGGGACGCGGCAGGTCTCCTAAATGCTATGCGGGCGCTCTCTGAGAATCTCTATCCGGCCTCGACACAGACTAGTCTTGCTGAATGGTTTGGCACTGGTAGTCGATCCAACACGTCGTTGTTGTGGCCGCCTAGGCGATTCGATTCGAGCCCCCGTCTAGCTTTTGGGTTGCTTGGCGGATTTTGCCCTATCCGCAAGTGAGCTCGGTCCCTAAACGTTCGAGAAACCCGATTGCTATGCGCCGACTCTCTTTCTTGCGAGCCTCCATCTAGCTTTTGGGTCTCTACGGAACGGAAGTCGGAATCTGGGACCGTTGTTTGATTCGACGAGGCAGACTACGGTTGTGCGAGAATCGGACAAATAACTTATATAGGGGAGGTGTTGATTGGAGCATTCTCCCCCGTGCCCCTCTAACTCGACCAATGCTGGCGCTCGAACGGTGGTAGCGCTCGGATTTTCATTGAGCGCCAGCATTGGTCGATTTAGAGGGGCATGCGAGATTCCCGAATGCTATGCGAGGGCTCTAACGGAAATGTCTATTGGTTTCGGTATGGATGCAATTGCGAGTGGTTCGGCAAAGGTAGTCGTTCCGATGCGTCCATGTCGTGGCCAAATCGATAATTCGATTTGAGCCCTCGTATAGCATTTGGGTCTCTCGATGTGATTCCGCATTCCAGTCCCTTTGGGCACTGCTTGAGCCGCATCCCAGGGGGTTCCCTTCCCAATAATCTGCCTCGCAACCCGATTGCTATGCGGTGAGGCTCCTCGGCCGCCTCGGAACTATCTGTGTATCAGACGCATCGCGGGATAAGGGGTTGGCAACGGTAGTCGCCCCAAGCGCGTCCGATGCTTGGACCATTCCGAGGCGGCCCTGAAGCCTCTTCCGTCTAGCCGTTGGGTCCTTCTCGCCGCATCCCTCGCCTCGCACCCCGATTGCTATGCGGTGAGGCTCCTCGGCCGCCTCGGAACTATCTGTGTATCGGACGCGTCGCGGGATAAGGGGTTGTCACTGGTAGTCGCCCCAAGCGCGTCCGATGCTTGGACCATTCCGAGGCGGCCCTGAAGCCTCTTCCGTCTAGCCGTTGGGTCCTTCTCGCCGCATCCCTCGCCTCGCACCCCGATTGCTATGCGGTGAGGCTCCTCGGCCGCCTCGGAACTATCTGTGTATCGGACGCGTCGCGGGATAAGGGGTTGTCATTGGTAGTCGCCCCAAGCGCGTCCGATGCTTGGACCATTCCGAGGCGGCCCTGAAGCCTCTTCCGTCTAGCCGTTGGGTCCTTCTCGCCGCATCCCTCGCCTCGCACCCCGATTGCTATGCGGTGAGGCTCCTCGGCCGCCTCGGAACTATCTGTGTATCGGACGCGTCGCGGGATAAGGGGTTGTCACTGGTAGTCGCCCCAAGCGCGTCCGATGCTTGGACCATTCCGAGGCGGCCCTGAAGCCTCTTCCGTCTAGCCGTTGGGTCCTTCTCGCCGCATCCCTCGCCTCGCACCCCGATTGCTATGCGGTGAGGCTCCTCGGCCGCCTCGGAACTATCTGTGTATCGGACGCGTCGCGGGATAAGGGGTTGTCACTGGTAGTCGCCCCAAGCGCGTTCGATGCTTGGACCATTCCGAGGCGGCCCTGAAGCCTCTTCCGTCTAGCCGTTGGGTCCTTCTCGCCGCATCCCTCGCCTCGCACCCCGATTGCTATGCGGTGAGGCTCCTCGGCCGCCTTGGAACTATCTGTGTATCGGACGCGTCGCGGGATAAGGGGTTGTCACTGGTAGTCGCCCCAAGCGCGTCCGATGCTTGGACCATTCCGAGGCGGACCCGAAGCCTCTTCCGTCTAGCCGTTGGGTCCTTCTCGCCGCATCCTTCGCCTCGCACCCCGATTGCTATGCGGTGAGGCTCCTCGGCCGCCTCGGAACTATCTGTGTATCGGACGCGTCGCGGGATAAGGGGTTGTCACTGGTAGTCGCCCCAAGCGCGTCCGATGCTTGGACCATTCCGAGGCGGACCCGAAGCCTCTTCCGTCTAGCCGTTGGGTCCTTCTCGCCGCATCCCTCGCCTCGCACCCCGATTGCTATGCGGTGAGGCTCCTCGGCCGCCTTGGAACTATCTGTGTATCGGACGCGTCGCGGGATAAGGGGTTGTCACTGGTAGTCGCCCCAAGCGCGTCCGATGCTTGGACCATTCCGAGGCGGACCCGAAGCCTCTTCCGTCTAGCCGTTGGGTCCTTCTCGCCGCATCCCTCGCCTCGCACCCCGATTGCTATGCGGTGAGGCTCCTCGGCCGCCTTGGAACTATCTGTGTATCGGACGCGTCGCGGGATAAGGGGTTGTCACTGGTAGTCGCCCCAAGCGCGTCCGATGCTTGGACCATTCCGAGGCGGACCCGAAGCCTCTTCCGTCTAGCCGTTGGGTCCTTCTCGCCGCATCCCTCGCCTCGCACCCCGATTGCTATGCGGTGAGGCTCCTCGGCCGCCTTGGAACTATCTGTGTATCGGACGCGTCGCGGGATAAGGGGTTGTCACTGGTAGTCGCCCCAAGCGCGTCCGATGCTTGGACCATTCCGAGGCGGCCCCGAAGCCTCTTCCGTCTAGCCGTTGGGTCCTTCTCGCCGCATCCCTCGCCTCGCACCCCGATTGCTATGCGGTGAGGCTCCTCGGCCGCCTTGGAACTATCTGTGTATCGGACGCGTCGCGGGATAAGGGGTTGTCACTGGTAGTCGCCCCAAGCGCGTCCGATGCTTGGACCATTCCGAGGCGGCCCCGAAGCCTCTTCCGTGTAGCCGTTGGGTCCTTCTCGCCGCATCCCTCGCCTCGCACCCCGATTGCTATGCGGTGAGGCTCCTCGGCCGCCTTGGAACTATCTGTGTATCGGACGCGTCGCGGGATAAGGGGTTGTCACTGGTAGTCGCCCCAAGCGCGTCCGATGCTTGGACCATTCCGAGGCGGACCTGAAGCCTCTTCCCTCTAGCCGTTGGGGCTTTCTCGCCGCATCCCTCGCCTCGCACCCTGATTGCTATGCTGTGAGGCTCCTCGGCCGCCTTGGAACTATCTGTGTATCGGACGCATCGCGGGATAAGGGGTTGGCAGTGGTAGTCGCCCCAAGCGCATCCGATGCTTGGACCATTCCGAGGCGGCCCTGCAGCCTCTTCCGTCTAGCCGTTGGGGCCATCTCGCCGCATCCCCCACCTCGCACCACGATTGCTATGCGGTGAGGCTCCTTGGCCGCCTCGGAACTATCTGTGTATCGGACGCATCGCGGGATAAGGGGTTGTCACTGGTAGTCGCCCCAAGCGCGTCCGATGCTTGGACTATTCCGAGGCGGCCCTGCAGCCTCTTCCGTCTAGCCGTTGGGGCCATCTCGCTGCATCCCCCACCTCCTCGGCCGCCTCGGAACTATCTGTGTATCGGACGCATCGCGGGATAAGGGGTTGGCAGTGGTAGTCGCCCCAAGCGCGTCCGATGCTTGGACTATTCCGAGGCAGCCCTGCAGCCTCTTCCGTCTAGCCTTTGGGGCCATCTCGCCGCATCCCTCGCCTCGCACCCCGATTGCTATGCGGTGAGGCTCCTCGGCCGCCTGGGAACTATCTTCGTATCGGACGCATCGCGGGATAAGGGGTTGTCACTGGTAGTCGCCCCAAGCGCGTCCGATGCTTGGACTATTCCGAGGCGGCCCTGTGGCCTCTTCCGTCTAGCCGTTGGGGCCATCTCGCCGCATCCCCCACCTCGCACCCCGATTGCTATGCGGTGAGGCTCTTCGGCCGCCTTGGAACTATCTTCGTATCGGACGCATCGCGGGATAAGGGGTTGTCACTGGTAGTGGCCCCAAGCGCGTCCGATGCTTGGACTATTCCGAGGCGGCCCTGCAGCCTCTTCCGTCTAGCCGTTGGGGCCATCTCGCCGCATCCCCCACCTCGCACCCCGATTGCTATGCGGTGAGGCTCCTCGGCCGCCTTGGAACTATCTTCGTATCGGACGCATCGCGGGATAAGGGGTTGTCACTGGTAGTCGCCCCAAGCGCGTCCGATGCTTGGACTATTCCGACGCGGCCCTGTGGCCTCTTCCGTCTAGCCGTTGGGGCCATCTCGCCGCATCCCCCACCTCGCACCCCGATTGCTATGCGGTGAGGCTCCTCGGCCGCCTTGGAACCATCTTCGTATCGGACGCATCGCGGGATAGGGGGCTGTCACTGGTAGTCGCCCCAAGCGTGTCCGATGCTTGGACCATTCCTAGGCGGCCCTGAAGCCTCTTCCGTCTAGCCGTTGGGGCCTTCCCGCCCCATCCCTCGCCTCGCACCCCCGATTGCTATGCGGTGAGGCTCCTCGGCCGCCTTGGAACCATCTGTGTATCGGACGCATCGCGGGATAAGGGGTTGGCACTGGCAGTCGCCCCAAGCGCGTCCGATGCTTGGACCATTCCGAGGTGGCCCTGAAGCCTCTTCCGTCTAGCCGTTGGGGCCTTCCCGCCCCATCCCTCGCCTCGCACCCCGATTGATATGCGGTGAGGCTCCTCGGCCGCCTTGGAACTATCTGTGTATCGGACGCATCGCGGGATAAGGGGTTGGCACTGGTAGTCGTCCCAATCGCATCCGATGCTTGGACCATTCCGAGGCGGCCCTGCAGCCTCTTCCGTTTAGCCGTCGGGGCCTTCCCGCCGCATCCCTCGCCTCGCATCCCGATTCCTATGCGGTGAGTCTTCTCGGCCGCCGCGGAACTATACCTGTTATTGCTACTGCATCCTTCGGCTGGTAACCTCCTCTGCCGCCTTGGAACGTTCTCTTTGTCGGACGCGTCGCGGGATAAGGGGTTGGCACTGGTAGTCGCCCCAAGCGCGCCCGATGCATAGACCGCTCCGAGTCGACCTTGCTTTCAGCCTCTCACATGCATAGACCTCTCTGAGTCGACCCTGCAGCCTCTCACGTTTAGCCTTTGGAATCTCGCCTCACAACATGATTGCTATCCTTGATGCATCCCTTGCCTCGAG
>NW_026729065.1:42500-57500 GCF_030272615.1 Cryptomeria japonica | reverse complement strand
GTCGGAGCCCGGTTTGCCCCGGGTGTGCACCTCGGGTGCGCACCTCGCGTGCACCTTCGCTGCGGTGGGCACCTTGGCTGGGTTGCGCGCCTTGGTGGGCACCATGCAGTGCACGAAGTCGGAGCCCGGATTGCCCCGGGCGCGCACCTCCGCCAGGGTGGGCACCTTGGTGCGCACAACTTGCCTGGGCTGCGCACCAGGAAGGGCTCAAGATGGCACCCGCGTTCCGTTTTTTTCACTATCTTTCAGAACGGAAATTTTAAAATCTCGTTTTTTTTTGCCTTTTCTGGAAATTAGTGAAGGCAGCGCATCAAAGGTGCGCAACGCTGGTGCGAACCTGGGAGCGCTCCGATGTGTGCTCCAAGGTGCGGCGTGCACGAAGTCGGACCCCGGTTTGCCCCGGGTGCGCACCTCGCGTGCACCTTGGTGCGCACACCTTGGCTGGGTTGCGCGCCCTGGTGGGCACCATGGTGCGCACCAAGGAGCGCTCCGAAGTGTGCTCCAAGGTGCGGCGTGCACGAAGTCGGAGCCCGGTTTGCCCCGGGTGCGCACCTCGCGTGCACCTTCGCCGCGGTGGGCACCATGGCGTGCACGAAGTCGGAGCCCGGTTTGCCCCGGGTGCGCACCTCGCGTGCACCTTCGCCGGGGTGGGCACCTTGGTGTGCAGACCTTGGCTGGGTTGCGCGCCCTGGTGGGCACCATGGTGCGCACCAAGGAGCGCTCCGAAGTGTGCTCCAAGGTGCGGCCTGCACGAAGTCGGAGCCCGGTTTGCCCCGGGTGTGCACCTCGGGTGGGCACCTTGGTGCGCATGCCTTGCCTGGGCTGCGCACCAGGGCGGGCTCAAGATGGCACCCGCGTTCCTTTTTTTTCACTATCTTTCAAAACGGAAATTTTAAAATCTCATTTTTTTTTGCCTTTTTCTGGAAATTAGTGAAGGCAGCGCATCAAAGGTGCGCACCTCGCTGCCCACCACGGTGCGCAACGCCGGTGGGCACCCGGGAGTGCTTCGAAGTGTGCTCCAAGGTGCTGCGTGCACGTTGTCGGAGCCCGGTTTGCCCCGGGTGCGCACCTCGCGTGCACCTTCGTCGGGGTGGGCACCTTGGCTGGGTTTGCCCCGGCTGCGCTCCGAAGCGGGGTTATTGGAGCGCCGCCTCTTTTTTTGTCGGAGCGTTTGGTGGGGTTTCTCGCATTGGCTCTTCCGAGGCCCGGTTGCCACCCTGGCGCGCACGAAGTCGGAAGTAGGGTTAATTGCCCGGGTGCGCACCTTTGCCAGGGTGGGCACCTTACCTGGGCTGCGCACCAGGGCGGGCTCAAGATGGCACGCGCGTTCCGTTTTTTTCACTATCTTTCAAAACGGAAATTTTAAAATCTCCTTTTTTTTTTGCCTTTTCTGGAAATTAGTGAAGGCAGCGCATCAAAGGTGCGCACCTCGCTGCCCACCTTGGTGTGCTCTGAGGTGCGCACCCGGGAGCGCTACGAAGTGTGCTCCAAGGTGCGGCGTGCACGTTGTCGGAGCCCGGTTTGCCCCGGGTGCGCACCTCGCCTGCACCTTGGCCGGGGTGGGCACCTTGGCTGGGTTTGCCCAGGGTGCGCTCCGAAGCGGGGTTACTGGAGCGCCCCCTCTTTTTTTGTCAGAGCGTTTGGTGGGGTTTCTCGCATTGGCTCTTCCCAGGCCCGGTTGTTGGGTGCGCTCCCACCCTGGCGCGCGCGAAGTTGGAAGTTGGATTAATTGCCCGGGCGCGCACCTTCGCCAGGGTGGGCACCTTGGTGCGCACACCTTGGCTGGGCTGCGCACCAGGGCGGGCTCAAGATGGCACCAGCATTCCCTTTTTCTCACTATCTTTCAAAACGGAAATTTTAAAATCTCGTTTTTTTTTTGCCTTTTATGGAAATTAGTGAAGGCATCGCATCAAAGGTGCGCACCTCGCTGCCCACCTTGGTGTGCTCCGAGGTGCCCACCACGGTGCGCAACGCCGGTGCGAACCCGGGAGCGCCCCGATGTGTGCTCCAAGGTGCGGCGTGCACGAAGTCGGACCCCGGTTTGCCCCGGGTGCGCACCTCGCGTGCACCTTGGTGCGCACACCTTGGCTGGGTTGCGCGGCCTGGTGGGCACCATGGTGCGCACCAAGGAGCGCTCCGAAGTGTGCTCCAAGGTGCGGCGTGCACGAAGTCGGAGCCCGGTTTGCCCCGGGTACGCACCTTCGCCGGGGTGGGCACCTCGGCTGGGTTGCGCGCCCTGGTGCGCACCAAGGAGCGCTCCGAAGTGTGCTCCAAGGTGCGGCGTGCACGAAGTCGGAGCCCGGTTTGCCCCGGGTGCGCACCTCGCGTGCACCTTCGGCGGGGTTGCGCGCCCTGGTGGGCACCATGGTGCGCACCAAGGAGCGCTCCGAAGTGTGCTCCAAGGTGCGGCGTGCACGAAGTCGGAGCCCGGTTTGCCCCGGGTGCGCACCTCGCGTGCACCTTCGGCGGGGTTGCGCGCCCTGGTGGGCACCATGGTGCGCACCAAGGAGCGCTCCGAAGTGTGCTCCAAGGTGCGGCGTGCACGAAGTCGGAGCCCGGTTTGCCCCGGGTGCGCACCTCGCGTGCACCTTCGCCGCGGTGGGCACCATGGCGTGCACGAAGTCGGAGCCCGGTTTGCCCCGGGTGCGCACCTCGCGTGCACCTTCGCCGGGGTGGGCACCTCGGCTGGGTTGCGCGCCCTGGTGCGCACCAAGGAGCGCTCCGAAGTGTGCTCCAAGGTGCGGCGTGCACGAAGTCGGAGCCCGGTTTGCCCCGGGTGCGCACCTCGCGTGCACCTTCGCCAGGGTGGGCACCTCGGTGCGCACACCTTCTCAATGTTTTCTTGCCTTTTCTGGAAATTGGTGAAGGCAGCGCATCAAAGGTGCGCACCTCGGTGTGCTCCGAGGTGCGAACCCGAGAGCGCTCCGAGGTGCCCACGAAGTCGAAAGTCGGGTTAATTGCATTGTTTTCCCCGGGTGCGCTCCGAGGTGCGCAACATCGGCGCGCACCAAGGAGGGCTCCGAAGTGTGCTCCAAGGTGCGCACGATGGCGTGCACCTCTGGTGCGCACGATTCGGAGCTCGGTTTGACCGGGGTGCGCACACCTTGGCTGGGTTGCGCACCTTTTGTGCGCTCCAAGGTGCGCACGAAGTCGGAGCTCGGTTTGCCCCGGGTGCGCACCTTCGCCAGGGTGCGCACCTTGATGCGCACGCCTTGGCTGGGCTGCGCACCTTGGTGGGCGCCATGGTGCGCACCTTTCGTGCGCTCCAAGGTGCGCACGAAGTCGGAGCTCGGTTTGCCCCGGGTGCGCACCTTGGTGGGCGCCATGGTGCACTCCGAGGTGCCCAAGATTGGTGCGCACCAAGGAGCGCTCCGAAGTGCGCTCCAAGGTGCGCGCGAAGTCGAAAGTTGGGTTAATTGTCCGGTTTGCCTCGGGTGCGCACCTTGCGTGCACCTTCGCCAGGGTGGGCGCCTTGGTGCGCACACCTTGGCTGGGCTGCGCACACCTTGGCACCCGCGTTTCCTTCATTTTAAATTTTTTTTTTTTACAATCTCTCAAGTGGGAAATTCTATAATCTCAACTTTTTTTGCCTTTTCAGGAAACTTTTGAATGGAGCGCATCATTGGTGCGCTCCGAAGTGTGCTCCAAAGCTCTCTCCAGCTGCGTGCACCTGCCCCGGCCGCGCACCCGGCCCCGCCCAGCTTCGCTCACCTGTCCCGGGCGTCTGGTGCGGAACCTTAGAGTAAGAAACATCACCGTGCACCTTGGCCAACGTGCGCGACTCGACCGAGCGCGCACTGGCCGAGGTGCACACCGATTTCACCTGGGTGCGCGCGCAGCACCTCGGGCGCACCGGGGTGCGCGCACAACGCCCGGGTTGCACCGTGGCCTGTGTGCTCGGGGCGCCTCGGGTGCGCGCTCGGTGTCGCCCCCGCGCGCGCGGTAGTGCGGGCAGCGCACCCCGGCCCGGCCCGGCCCCGACGAGAACGCAAACGGGCAAAAGGTTTATTCAAATAGCATTGCGACGCCCGGCGAAAAACTAAAAAAGGGTGCAACACCGGGACTTCCCGGGAGGTCACCCATCCCAGTACTACTCCGGCCCAAGCGCGCTTAACTGCGGAGTTCTGATGGGATCCGGTGCACTAATGCTGGTATGATCGCACCCGTTATGAGCTTGTCGCAGTGTGTACTTAGCAAACCGCGACCCACGTGCGAATCCACCCCGGCCACCCACCCCCGTCGAGGTGCACACCCTCCCTCGCGAAGTGCGCCCCGTTCGCCAAGTGTGAGCCCTGCCCGGGTGCGCGCACCTTGCTAGGGCGTCGGGTGTGCACCCGGCCCGGCCTACGTGCGTGCACCTGGAGGGGGCGTCGTGTGCGTGCAGTGTCCCGTCTGCAACGCGGTGCCCACACACCACCTCGGGCGCAACGACCTGCGCTCACATGTGGGCCGAGTGCACCTTGGTGCATGTTCGGGGCGCCTCGGGTGCACGCTCGATCTTGCCCCGGTGCACCAAGGCGCTCGGTTTGCCCCGGGTGCGCACTTGGTGCAAGGTGGGCACCCAAAATAGGGATCAAGCACCAAAACACAAGTTTCGGGATGCAAAATGGGACCCAAGGACCACAAATGCGTTCCAAGACCCATGATGGGTCCACGAGAACAAAAATGTGTTCCGAGACTTAATAAACAAATATTGGGTTTTAGGAGAAGAAACATGCTCTGATGCCCAAAACGAGAATCGACCCCGAAAAGGCCACAGGCCAAAAGTGGGATGCGAGACAAAAAAAAATGGGACCCGAGGACCAAAATTGGGTTCCCAGGTCGAAGACAGGGCAACCGGACAAGAAACGACCTCTAAGGCTCGAAATGAGTCCCGACGACTAAAACTTGACAAGAAGCACCCATCAGGCACCCAACTCGACACCCATGGGATGCCGACCCACCCGGGCTTCCACCTAGCACACCTTGGCACCCACCCACCCTCGCACCCAACCTCGCACCCAACTTAGCACCTTTGAACCCACATTGGCACTCACCCTGACCCTGGCACCTTGGAACCCACATTGGCACTCACCTTGACCCTGGCACCCACCTTTGCACTCACCTTGGGACCCACCCTGGCTCCCACCTCGGCACCCACCCAGACACCCACCTTGGTTCCTTGGCACCCACCTTGGATCCTTGGCACCCACCCCGACACCCACCTTGGCACGCAACTTGGCTACTTGCCACCCACCTTGGCTCCTTGACGCCCACCCCGACAACCACCCCGTGACCTACCCTGGCTAGGGTTGGTGCACACCCACCCTGGTGCCCACCTTGGCACCCACCCTATGACCCACCTTGGCACGCACCTTAGTACCCACCCCGTTACCCACCCTAGGACCCACCCCGTGACCCACCTTGGCCAGGGTGGGTGCACCCACCCTGGTGCCCACCTTGGCACCCACCCATCCTAGCACCCAGCCTGTGACCGGGCTTGGAACCCAACCTTGCACCCGCACCCGTCTTGGCCAGTGTGGGTGCGCACCCATCCTGGCACCCACGTTGTGACACACCCTTTAACCCACGCACCCTAGCACCCACGTTGGCACCCACCTTGGAACCCAACCTAGCAACTTGGCACCCACCCCGTGACCCACCTTGGCATCCACCATAGCAGTCGCCGACTTGGCACCCACCTCGGCACCCACCTTGACACTTGTGGACCCACCTTGCCACTCACCCTAGCATCGACCCATCCTAGCACCCACCCTGGCACCTTTGCACCCTAGCACTCACCCATCCTAGCACCTAACCTGTGACCCACCTTGACACTCACCCTCGCACCCACCTTGGAACCCAACCTAGCACCCACCCACCCTGACACCAACCCTAGCACCTACCCACCCTTGCACCCACCCTGTGACCCATCTTGGCACCCACCCATCCTACCACTCAACCTATCACCCACCTTCTCACCCACCTTGGCATCCACCTTAGCACCCACCCACACTGGCACCTTGGCACCCACCTCGGGCAAGGTGGGTGCACACCCACCCTGGCACCCAATTTAGAACCCACCGAGCATGTTACCCACCTTGGCACCCACATTGCAGCCCACCCTAGTACCCACCCTATGACCCACATTGGCATCCACACCCTAGCACCCAGGCACCTCGACACCCGCCTTGACACCCACCCTAGCACTGAACCTGTGACCCACCTTGGAACTCACCCTAGAACCCACCCACCCTGTGAACCACCTTGGCATCCACCTTAGCACCCACCCACCTTGGCACCCACTCTAGCACTCACCCATCCTAACACCCAACTTGTTACCCACCTTGGCACCCGCCCTCGCGTCCACCTTGAAACCCACCCTAGCACCCACCCACGCAGGAGCCCACCTTGGCACCCAACCTAACACCCACGCATCCTGGCACCCAACTTGTGACCCACCTTGGAACCCACCCTAGTACCCACCTTTGAACCCACTATATCACCAACCCACCTTGGCACCCACCCTATGACCCTCTTTGGAATCCACCCTAGCACGCACCCACCCTGGCACCCACCATGGAGCGCACCCTAGCACCCACCCACCTCGGCACGCACCTCAACACCCACCTTGGTGTGCGCACTGCGCCAACCTCTCAAAGACCCTATGTGGTGCGCTCCAAAGTGTACACCTTTGGTGCGCTCCAAGGTGCGCACCTTTGGTGCACACCGAGGTGCACACCAAAGTGTGCACCGAGGTGAGCACCAAAGTGCACTCCAGGGTGCACACCAAGGCGTGCACCTTTGGTGCGGTCAATGCAAACGAATTCGGAAGTTGGGGTCGATGTCCTAATCGCTGCTGCAGACTACACGTATGAGAATCGGACAAATAGCTTTATATAGGGGAGGTGTTGCGTTTGATGGGTCGACTCCCCTGGTTGTGTGCACTGCACCAACTTCAAAGACCCTGTCTTGTTTAAGAAGTCAAAAGTTGGGGTGGATGTCCTAATCATTGCTGCAGTCTACGCATGTATGAGAATCAGACAAATAGCTTATATAGGGGAGGTGTTGCATTCGGTGGGTTGACTCCCCTGGTTGTGCGCACTGCGCCAACCTCAAAGACCCCGCATAGCAGAAGAAGTCGGAAGTCGGATTTTGGTGAGCACCAAGGCGTGCACCTTTGGTGCGGTCAACGCAGACGAATTCAGAAGTTGGGGTGGATGTCCTAATCGTTGTTGCAGGCTACACATGTATGAGAATCAGACAAATAGCTTATATAGGGGAGGTGTTGGGTTTGATGGGTCAACTCCCTTGGTTGTGCGCATTACGCCAACCTCAAAGACCTTGTTTTCGTTAAGAAGTCAAAAGTTGGGGTCAATGTCCTAATGGCTCCTGCAGGCTACACATGTATGAGAATCGGACAAATAGCTTATATAGGGGAGGTGTTGGGTTTGATGGGTCGACTCCCCTGGTTGTGCGCATTACGTCAACCTCAAAGACCTTGTTTTCGTTAAGAAGTCAAAAGTTGGGGTCGATGTCCTAATTGCTCCTGTAGACTACACATGTATGAGAATCAGACAAATAGCTTATATAGGGGAGGTGTTGGGTTTGATGGGTTGACTCCCCTAGTTGTTCGCATTACACCAACCTCAAAGACCTTGTTTTCGTTTAGAAGCCGAAAGTTGGGGTCGATGTCCTAATTGCTCCTGCAGGCTACGCATGTATGAGAATCAGACAAATAGCTTATATAGGGGAGGTGTTGGGTTTGATGGGTCGACTCCCCTGGTTGTGCGCATTGCGCCAACCTCAAAGACCCTGCATTGCGGATGAAGTCGAAAGTCAGAGTTTGGTGTGCTACAAGGTGTGGTCGAAGGTGCTCACCTAGGTGTGCACCTTTGGAGCACAGGAAAAGTGCCCTCCAAAAGTGCGCACCTTTGGAGTGCACAAAAGTGCCCTCCAAAAGTGCGCACCTTTGGAGCGCAGAAAAGTGCCCTCCAAAAAGTGCCCTCCAAAAGTGCGCACCTTTGGAGCGCAGAAAAGTGCCCTCCAAAAAGTGCCCTCCAAAAGTGCGCACCTTTGGAGCGCAGAAAAGTGCCCTCCAAAAAGTGCCCTCCAAAAGTGCGCACCTTTGGAGCGCAGAAAAGTGCCCTCCAAAAAGTGCCCTCCAAAAGTGCGCACCTTTGGAGCGCAGAAAAGTGCCCTCCAAAAAGTGCCCTCCAAAAGTGCGCACCTTTGGAGCGCAGAAAAGTGCCCTCCAAAAAGTGCCCTCCAAAAGTGCGCACCTTTGGAGCGCAGAAAAGTGCCCTCCAAAAAGTGCCCTCCAAAAGTGCGCACCTTTGGAGCGCAGAAAAGTGCCCTCCAAAAAGTGCCCTCCAAAAGTGCGCACCTTTGGAGCGCAGAAAAGTGCCCTCCAAAAAGTGCCCTCCAAAAGTGCGCACCTTTGGAGCGCAGAAAAGTGCCCTCCAAAAGTGCGCACTTTTGGTGCGCACCAAGGCGCTGGTTCGGTCGTTGCAGGCGAGTTCGGAAGTTGGGGTCGATGTCCTGAGCGGAGGTGCAAACTACACAGGTGTCGGAATCGGACAAATAGCTTATATAGGGGAGGTGTATGCTTCGATGGGTCGACTCCCCAGGTTGAGCGCACCGCGCCAACCTCAAAGACCCTACGGTATGGATGAAGTCGGAAGTTGGGTCCGATGACCGATTCGATTAGTAGGTATGCTCATGAGGTCGGAATTTGGGTCCGATGACCTGCCATGTGCAGGAAGGCGAATGTTGACACTGTGCGTTGCAAGGTGCACACCAAGGCGCTGGTGCGGTCTTTTTAGTCGAGTTCGGAAGTTGGGGTCGATGTCCTGATCGGAGGTGCAAGCTACACAGGTGTGGGAATCGGACAAATAGCTTATATAGGGGAGGTGTATGCTTCGTTGGGTCGACTCCCCGGGTTGAGCGCACCGCGCCAACCTCAAAGACCCTACGGTATGGATGAAGTCGGAAGTTGGGTCCGATGACCGATTCGATATGTAGGCATACTCGCGAGGTCGGAATTTGGGTCCGATGACCTGCCACGTGCAGGAAGGCGAATGTTGGCACTGTGCGTTGCAAGGTGCGCACCAAGGCGCTGGTTCGGTCGTTGGAGGCGAGTTCGGAAGTTGGGGTCGATGTCTTGATCGGAGGTGCAAACTACACAGGTGTGGGAATCGGACAAATAGCTTATATAGGGGAGGTGTATGCTTCGTTGGGTCGACTCCCCGGGTTGAGCGCACCGCGCCAACCTCAAAGACCCTACGGTATGGATGAAGTCGGAAGTTGGGTCCGATGACCGATTCGATATGTAGGCATACTCGCGAGGTCGGAATTTGGGTCCGATGACCTGCCATGTGCAGGAAGGCGAATGTTGGGACTGTGCGTCGCAAGGTGCGCACCAAGGCGCTGGTGCCGTCGTTGCAGTCGAGTTCGGAAGTTGGGGTCGATGTCCTGGTCAGAGGTGCAAACTACACAGGTGTGGGAATCGGACAAATAGCTTATATAGGGGAGGTGTATGCTTCGATGGGTCGACTCCCTGGGTTGAGCGCACCGCGCCAACCTCAAAGACCCTACAGTATGGATGAAGTCGGAAGTTGGGTCCGATGACCGATTCGATACGTAGGCATATTGGCGAGGTCTGAATTTGTGTCCGATGACCTGCCATGCGCAGGAAGGCGGAATTTGGGTCCGATGACCGAGTTGATGGCGTGCCATGCGCAGAAAGGCGGAATTTGGGTCCGATGACCGAGTTGATGTTGATGGCCCGCCATGCACAGGAAGGCGGAATTTGGGTCCGATGACCGATTTGAAGGCGTGCCATACGCAAAAAGGCGGAGTTTGGGTCCGATGACCGAGTTGATATTGATGGCCCGCCATGCGCAGGAAGGCGGAATTTGGGTCCGATGACCTGACATACGCATGGAGTCCGACTCGGGGGCCGATGTTCGATTCGATGACTTGCATTGTGGGTAAAGTCGGAAGTTGTGGTCTTTGACCCGATTCGATGACCAGACTTCGGCTGCTTGAGAATCGGACAAATAACTTATATAGGGGAGGTAGTGTTCTCGAGCATCCTCCCCCCGTGCCCGTTTATGTCGATTGATGCTGGTGCTCGACTGGTTGGAGCGCTCGGATGCAAAAATCTTGCACCAGGATTTATCGATTGTGATGGACACGGCAAGTCTCCTGATTGCTATGCAGGAGCTCATCGTGAATCTCTATGCGGCCTTGGTATGGACTCGACCTGCGGAATGGTTCGGCAATGGTAGTCGCTCCAACACGTCCTTGCAATGGCCACAGAGGTGATTCGACTAGAGCTCCAGTCTAGCTTTTGGGTTGCTTGGCGGACTGGTATAGCCGCGATCGAGTTCCGGCCATGAACGTTTTAGATAGCTCTTGGGCTTTCTGGGACGGAAGTCGGAAGTTTGGGCTGTTGTCCGATTTGATGACCATTCTTCGGATGTGTGAGAATCGGACAAATAACTTATATAGGGGACTGTGTTGTCTCACGCAGCCCCCTCCGTGCCCCTCTATCTCGACCGATGTTGGTGCTTGAAAGGGTTGGGATCGCTCGGATTTATAAACGTGCACCACCATTTGTCGAGTGTGAGGGACGCGGCAGGTCTCCTAAATGCTATGCGGGCGCTCTCTGAGAATCTCTATCCGGCCTCGACACAGACTAGTCTTGCTGAATGGTTTGGCACTGGTAGTCGATCCAACACGTCGTTGTTGTGGCCGCCTAGGCGATTCGATTCGAGCCCCTGTCTAGCTTTTGGGTTGCTTGGCGGATTTTGCCCTATCCGCAAGTGAGCTCGGTCCCTAAACGTTCGAGAAACCCGATTGCTATGCGCCGACTCTCTTTCTTGCGAGCCTCCATCTAGCTTTTGGGTCTCTACGGAACGGAAGTCGGAATCTGGGACCGTTGTTTGATTCGACGAGGCAGACTACGGTTGTGCGAGAATCGGACAAATAACTTATATAGGGGAGGTGTTGACTGGAGCATTCTCCCCCGTGCCCCTCTAACTCGACCAATGCTGGCGCTCGAACGGTGGTAGCGCTCGGATTTTCATTGAGCGCCAGCATTGGTCGATTTAGAGGGGCATGCGAGATTCCCGAATGCTATGCGAGGGCTCTAACGGAAATGTCTATTGGTTTCGGTATGGATGCAATTGCGAGTGGTTCGGCAAAGGTAGTCGTTCCGATGCGTCCATGTCGTGGCCAAATCGATAATTCGATTTGAGCCCTCGTATAGCATTTGGGTCTCTCGATGTGATTCCGCATTCCAGTCCCTTTGGGCACTGCTTGAGCCGCATCCCAGGGGGTTCCCTTCCCAATAATCTGCCTCGCAACCCGATTGCTATGCGGTGAGGCTCCTCGGCCGCCTCGGAACTATCTGTGTATCAGACGCATCGCGGGATAAGGGGTTGGCAACGGTAGTCGCCCCAAGCGCGTCCGATGCTTGGACCATTCCGAGGCGGCCCTGAAGCCTCTTCCGTCTAGCCGTTGGGTCCTTCTCGCCGCATCCCTCGCCTCGCACCCCGATTGCTATGCGGTGAGGCTCCTCGGCCGCCTCGGAACTATCTGTGTATCGGACGCGTCGCGGGATAAGGGGTTGTCACTGGTAGTCGCCCCAAGCGCGTCCGATGCTTGGACCATTCCGAGGCGGCCCTGAAGCCTCTTCCGTCTAGCCGTTGGGTCCTTCTCGCCGCATCCCTCGCCTCGCACCCCGATTGCTATGCGGTGAGGCTCCTCGGCCGCCTCGGAACTATCTGTGTATCGGACGCGTCGCGGGATAAGGGGTTGTCATTGGTAGTCGCCCCAAGCGCGTCCGATGCTTGGACCATTCCGAGGCGGCCCTGAAGCCTCTTCCGTCTAGCCGTTGGGTCCTTCTCGCCGCATCCCTCGCCTCGCACCCCGATTGCTATGCGGTGAGGCTCCTCGGCCGCCTCGGAACTATCTGTGTATCGGACGCGTCGCGGGATAAGGGGTTGTCACTGGTAGTCGCCCCAAGCGCGTCCGATGCTTGGACCATTCCGAGGCGGCCCTGAAGCCTCTTCCGTCTAGCCGTTGGGTCCTTCTCGCCGCATCCCTCGCCTCGCACCCCGATTGCTATGCGGTGAGGCTCCTCGGCCGCCTCGGAACTATCTGTGTATCGGACGCGTCGCGGGATAAGGGGTTGTCACTGGTAGTCGCCCCAAGCGCGTTCGATGCTTGGACCATTCCGAGGCGGCCCTGAAGCCTCTTCCGTCTAGCCGTTGGGTCCTTCTCGCCGCATCCCTCGCCTCGCACCCCGATTGCTATGCGGTGAGGCTCCTCGGCCGCCTTGGAACTATCTGTGTATCGGACGCGTCGCGGGATAAGGGGTTGTCACTGGTAGTCGCCCCAAGCGCGTCCGATGCTTGGACCATTCCGAGGCGGACCCGAAGCCTCTTCCGTCTAGCCGTTGGGTCCTTCTCGCCGCATCCTTCGCCTCGCACCCCGATTGCTATGCGGTGAGGCTCCTCGGCCGCCTCGGAACTATCTGTGTATCGGACGCGTCGCGGGATAAGGGGTTGTCATTGGTAGTCGCCCCAAGCGCGTCCGATGCTTGGACCATTCCGAGGCGGACCCGAAGCCTCTTCCGTCTAGCCGTTGGGTCCTTCTCGCCGCATCCCTCGCCTCGCACCCCGATTGCTATGCGGTGAGGCTCCTCGGCCGCCTTGGAACTATCTGTGTATCGGACGCGTCGCGGGATAAGGGGTTGTCACTGGTAGTCGCCCCAAGCGCGTCCGATGCTTGGACCATTCCGAGGCGGACCCGAAGCCTCTTCCGTCTAGCCGTTGGGTCCTTCTCGCCGCATCCCTCGCCTCGCACCCCGATTGCTATGCGGTGAGGCTCCTCGGCCGCCTTGGAACTATCTGTGTATCGGACGCGTCGCGGGATAAGGGGTTGTCACTGGTAGTCGCCCCAAGCGCGTCCGATGCTTGGACCATTCCGAGGCGGACCCGAAGCCTCTTCCGTCTAGCCGTTGGGTCCTTCTCGCCGCATCCCTCGCCTCGCACCCCGATTGCTATGCGGTGAGGCTCCTCGGCCGCCTTGGAACTATCTGTGTATCGGACGCGTCGCGGGATAAGGGGTTGTCACTGGTAGTCGCCCCAAGCGCGTCCGATGCTTGGACCATTCCGAGGCGGCCCCGAAGCCTCTTCCGTCTAGCCGTTGGGTCCTTCTCGCCGCATCCCTCGCCTCGCACCCCGATTGCTATGCGGTGAGGCTCCTCGGCCGCCTTGGAACTATCTGTGTATCGGACGCGTCGCGGGATAAGGGGTTGTCACTGGTAGTCGCCCCAAGCGCGTCCGATGCTTGGACCATTCCGAGGCGGCCCCGAAGCCTCTTCCGTGTAGCCGTTGGGTCCTTCTCGCCGCATCCCTCGCCTCGCACCCCGATTGCTATGCGGTGAGGCTCCTCGGCCGCCTTGGAACTATCTGTGTATCGGACGCGTCGCGGGATAAGGGGTTGTCACTGGTAGTCGCCCCAAGCGCGTCCGATGCTTGGACCATTCCGAGGCGGACCTGAAGCCTCTTCCCTCTAGCCGTTGGGGCTTTCTCGCCGCATCCCTCGCCTCGCACCCTGATTGCTATGCTGTGAGGCTCCTCGGCCGCCTTGGAACTATCTGTGTATCGGACGCATCGCGGGATAAGGGGTTGGCAGTGGTAGTCGCCCCAAGCGCATCCGATGCTTGGACCATTCCGAGGCGGCCCTGCAGCCTCTTCCGTCTAGCCGTTGGGGCCATCTCGCCGCATCCCCCACCTCGCACCACGATTGCTATGCGGTGAGGCTCCTTGGCCGCCTCGGAACTATCTGTGTATCGGACGCATCGCGGGATAAGGGGTTGTCACTGGTAGTCGCCCCAAGCGCGTCCGATGCTTGGACTATTCCGAGGCGGCCCTGCAGCCTCTTCCGTCTAGCCGTTGGGGCCATCTCGCTGCATCCCCCACCTCCTCGGCCGCCTCGGAACTATCTGTGTATCGGACGCATCGCGGGATAAGGGGTTGGCAGTGGTAGTCGCCCCAAGCGCGTCCGATGCTTGGACTATTCCGAGGCAGCCCTGCAGCCTCTTCCGTCTAGCCTTTGGGGCCATCTCGCCGCATCCCTCGCCTCGCACCCCGATTGCTATGCGGTGAGGCTCCTCGGCCGCCTGGGAACTATCTTCGTATCGGACGCATCGCGGGATAAGGGGTTGTCACTGGTAGTCGCCCCAAGCGCGTCCGATGCTTGGACTATTCCGAGGCGGCCCTGTGGCCTCTTCCGTCTAGCCGTTGGGGCCATCTCGCCGCATCCCCCACCTCGCACCCCGATTGCTATGCGGTGAGGCTCTTCGGCCGCCTTGGAACTATCTTCGTATCGGACGCATCGCGGGATAAGGGGTTGTCACTGGTAGTGGCCCCAAGCGCGTCCGATGCTTGGACTATTCCGAGGCGGCCCTGCAGCCTCTTCCGTCTAGCCGTTGGGGCCATCTCGCCGCATCCCCCACCTCGCACCCCGATTGCTATGCGGTGAGGCTCCTCGGCCGCCTTGGAACTATCTTCCTATCGGACGCATCGCGGGATAAGGGGTTGTCACTGGTAGTCGCCCCAAGCGCGTCCGATGCTTGGACTATTCCGACGCGGCCCTGTGGCCTCTTCCGTCTAGCCGTTGGGGCCATCTCGCCGCATCCCCCACCTCGCACCCCGATTGCTATGCGGTGAGGCTCCTCGGCCGCCTTGGAACCATCTTCGTATCGGACGCATCGCGGGATAGGGGGCTGTCACTGGTAGTCGCCCCAAGCGTGTCCGATGCTTGGACCATTCCTAGGCGGCCCTGAAGCCTCTTCCGTCTAGCCGTTGGGGCCTTCCCGCCCCATCCCTCGCCTCGCACCCCCGATTGCTATGCGGTGAGGCTCCTCGGCCGCCTTGGAACCATCTGTGTATCGGACGCATCGCGGGATAAGGGGTTGGCACTGGCAGTCGCCCCAAGCGCGTC